>NC_056726.1:1593461364-1593761364 GCF_019279795.1 Protopterus annectens
ACATTACAAGGCTAACAATTTTCAAACACTGTAGAGGTTGTTGTAGGCAATCCACAGCCATAAATGTGAACAGCCATGTGCAATTACTATGTGACAGTATGGATTAGTAAACAATATAGGCAACCATTATATTACCCAGATACCACTCTCTACTCATGGATAATACACAAACATGCTTGGCTCTTACTCCCTTCCTTTTTACTTTCTCTCTGTCTCTCTGTCTCTCTGTCTCTCTCCCCCTCTCTAGTGGATGTGGAAAACTACATCTGTTTTGCATAGGCAGCAGCTTGACTTTTGTAAGTAATGCTCATGATCAGCTGATGGCCTGTGCACGAACTGGAGTTCCCCACTTGCTAATTACATGTAGAACAGCTGTGGTATCATTCCTATAGCCAATTGGATGGAAACACACTCCTATAACTAAGACCTTCATGTGGGTGTTGGCCCTTTTCCTTCACTGTGAGTAGGACTTCATGTGGGTGTCTGACAAACAGCATCACAGAGGGTGGTTGGAAATACCTCTTACAACATACATTGTGGATACAGGCCGACAAACAGGAGAAGGATGTTCCAGACATGGAGACATACATGGAGACAGAATGTAAGTATTGCTGTTCTACATTTGAATTAATGTTGGTTTACAGGGTTTGTGTGGATATGGCTGTTCTATATGATTTAAAGTCTGGCATGACAGTGTTATGTGGTTGAGGAAACTCTCACCTGTATAGCTATCTGCAGACTGGCCAGAGTTTGGAGACATAGATATGGTGTGTTACTCACACATTTCCTATATTTAGAAATGCAGTAGCATACCCTGATGATTGCAGTCAGTACATGGTGACATCCATGTGTGTTACTGACTTCATATCCCTCAGAAGAGATATATCACAACAAATCCTGTCACACCAGGAATGTTCTCAGTTTATCAAAGCAATATGTCAATATTGGTCCTGTGTTTATGCCTCTGTCCCCCAAGTCTGCCACCCTTTGTCCTTATGTCATGCAGTAAGAGATGCATATGTACAGTATATCATTATTTACTGACATCATTCCTGATAACAAGCCAGTGATATATTAGACTGCTAGAATGTTTTGTATAGCAGGCCTTATATCTGAGGACAAAACCTGGACATTCTGTTGTAGTCTGTACAGTAGTGAGGTCTGTGTATTTATGGTGATTGTTGACAGAGTGTCAGTATTGTGTTGCAGTGTATTGTGAATATGTTACTTGGCCTGTGTACAGACTGTGGTAGATGTCAGCGCTCTTGGTCCTGTTCTATCTGACGTTGCATGCTGCTCCAGTTTCTGGTACCCTATCAGTGTATATGTTTGTAGGGCCAGACTGAGACATGTCCCATACCACAGTCAGGCATCAGACTACACTGTGAATTGGGCCAGTATATGTAGGGTTAGTGTGTGAGTGGCAAATATGAGGATGGTTTTGTTCACACAATCCATATACTGTACTATTAATTAGACATACCATAATGTGACTGTGACTATGTTGAGATTGGTTGTGGGTATGCACTTTCACACTGGTGTCTATTACTCTGTGCTGTTACATGCCTATAGTGCCTGCAATATTTGCAAGTACATGTGTATTCTCCCATAGGAAACATGGGTCAGTGGTCTACCTGTAATTTACACAGTGCTTTGTGACATGCCTAGCAGCTCAGTATATTTACCTAGTGTGATGTTATATCCAGATATTTGTCAGATGTACTGTTGCCTGGCCACCATATGTGTTGTGTATTTCTGAAAAAGCAGTGGAATGCTGTGAAGATGTATGTCACTAACTAGTGAGAAGTATGTGGGCTTGGGACCTCTGCTCCTCTGGTTAATATGTGTAAGGACAGACAGGCGGGTGTGAATGCATCAACTGTGTGAGCTTATCTATTCCAGTATTTGTGTGATATCCCCATTTTTATGGCTATAAACATGCCCTTTGTCAGGCTTGGTCCACAGGTCTTGCACTAAGGAGTTCTGTGTATATCGCTGAACTGACTAGATTGTTTCAGACTGTCCATGTTTATTGGTCATATTTCTGCTGTATTTCGCAGGATCATTACTGTGATTTGTGTGGTACTTCACTATGATGATTTTATGATGTCTGTCAGTAACTGATGGCGTACATGTCAGCATCAGAAGTGACTTCCTACACAACATGTCTGTTGACACAACCCCTGTTACTGTAGCAACATTCTACATTTATACCTACAATACGTACATTACATTCCCTTGCACTAAGAGGTTGTGACTTATGGTGCTGAGGTATGACTCCACTACATGTTATGGGCATATGTTATATATACATACATATATATATATATATATATATATATATATATATATATATATATATATATATATATATATATATGTGTGTGTGTGTGTGTGTGTGTGTGTGTGTGTGTGTGTGTGTGTGTGTGTGAGTGTGCATGTACATGTACATGTATACATATATCTACATATATATATATATATATATATATATATATATATATATATATATATATGTATATATATATATATATATATATATATATATATATATATATATCCATATACTTGTTATGTATAAACATGATTGTTGTATAAACCTTCTCAGATCTATCGCACCATATTATTCTGATATATGTATATTTAGATATAAAAACATGACTGAGTCAACACTATTTTCACTTACAAGTACTAAACAATTGTAGTAGTCCAAGTAGTTGTTCATTATTATTCAGTATGTGTACTGAATGATATATTTGAAAAAACAACAGACATTTTCACAGCTCAGATGGCTTAGTGGTTAACTGCTGTGACTATAGTGTACAGGGTGCTGGGTTCAAGACCTCTAAGGGCTGTTTATTTTGTTGCTAGGCAGAACAAGGACTGTTGGATAGAGAGTGGTTAAGACAGTTTTGAGGACCTTTAAGCGGGTTTGCGTGACTGTAAGCGTGCCTAACATACAGTTAAATGAATAGTAGCTTACACCGTGTAGGCTTCACTTACCAGTGCGCAAATGTGCTTAGCATTTACATTTAAGCAATGCTTACACCTGCTAAACATAGCTCAGCCCAGGTAACCAGTGATCACATTCCAGTCTGATAAAATTGTAGGGTAATGACATCTTTAAGAAGTGTATTTAATTCCATGTACATAACATGCTTCTATGTGCTGTCATTGCAGTAGCAAGGGATGTGAGCATACTGTATGCGGCACCTGAGTGTACATGGCTAGTACAACAATCTTTTCTCTTTGTATGTGTTTCATACATGGGTAGTATCCCATGTTATATGCAATCACACTTGCATGTATTGTATCATTATGTTACTACTTTTAACAGTGATTTTCCAAGTAAGAGTAGATTGCAGATTGTAGTACTGGAACCATACACCCCTGCATACAAAGCTTGACTCTGAGTACTGACCATTGTGTTCTTGGAGTGTCATGTGTATGTTATTAAGTATCTCCTGTTGGATATTGATCTGATATGTGGATATTAACTGTAGACTACTATGTGTTTACGGCATGTCATTGAGGGCTACTGTCATGTAGTAATGGCATACCTATCAGTGTCAGACGTCTATCTGTAAAACATTCATCCTAATGCATAAACTGTTGGCCAGCTGATTTCTGACTGTCCTCTGTACAGATGTGCAGATGTCAGGTATCCCTCTGAACTGTTCACAGGCAATCCATGCTTGACTGACACTGACATGTCCGCCCAGCTGTGTTATGAATGCCACAGTTAGGAAACCCCACCCTGTATGCATCATATGCCATGGATATCTCAACCAGAATACCACAATCAACAGAACATGCTTGGGTACAGGTCTCTAACCCAGACACTGGCCATGTTATGTAATATATATATTGTATGCATGTCAATTGGAGCACCTCAATGGCCCTCTGCAAGAGAAAACCAGATGATTGGATGACGAATTTAACTGTCACCCTGGGGATCACTCAAGTGGCATCGGTTGATAGATGGCCTGCTGACAAATGTTAGGTGGTATGATACCAGTGTACCCACATGCCCAACTTTCTCATCTCTCCATGGACATTAGCCTGGTACACACCTAGGAACACCTGCACCTATGGACCCCAGTACTGACAAATGTGTCAGTGTGCATTAATGAGAATAACAGTGTCTGTGTGTTTGTAAACTTGTAGTTGACAATACTCTCAGGGCCTTCTCACCCACTACACCCCCCATTGCCATACTTAGAAATGGCTGCTGCTGTAATTGTACCTTGTTACACTCTTCACCCTATGGACTACTTGGAGCTTGCAGTACCAGCATAACACTGTTCTACAAATGAGTAGATAGGCTTGGTTTACCCTCTGAGTCCTGGCAAGTGTGTGTATGTGTGTGATTGTGTATATTTGTAGGAGACATCATTCTGAGGCCACATTTTCCAAATGCAAAAAACCTTGCCATACATTATAAGGAATAATTATGTTGCTGACATTAGGAGAGCCATGACAAACCCTCACCCTACTATCCATGTGGTATGTGCAATAAATGCATATCCCTGTAGTAGCACTGATTAGATAGACAAGGAGCTGTTTTGCAATCCTGATCAATGTGTGATTGTGGGTATGTCAGAGCATTATCATGTGTTTCAGTGAGTACAATATCCAATGTGGGGTGTGGGTGCTGGGTATACTATCTTTACACCATGGTACCCCCAGTACATGTCCCAAGGTCCACTGTGTGAGGATCACTGTCACCATCAACCATACAGGTAACTAATTACACTATATAGCCCAATGATGCATGTGCTGTGTGCAAAATCTCTCTAACAGAATGGACTCACTGACAAGGTAGTTAGCACTGCTAAACCCAAGTCTGTCAAATGTGTCTATGACTGTGTGTGTTTGTCAATGTGTATATGACAGTATGTCATACTATGTATTGTTCATTAACACCCAGTGCATCCCCCATTACCATACTGTACAAGGCCTGGTGATGTTCTTCACTTAACAGGAAACTCAGGACACACCTCACCCTAAAAGCTCTGTGGTGTGTGCAATTAAGCCAAACACATTAGTAGCAATAAGTACCTAGGTAGGGGTTCTACTCTCAGTGTTGCCAAGTAAGTGTGTGTGTATGTGAAGGGATCTACTTCAGTTTGCAGAACATATATGTTCCAGGAGATCATTTGGCCAAGAACTAACTGGCTAAAGGTAACATTTCAAAGCAATAATTTTGTGGAAATACATTCAAGCAAAACTAGTAGTGGATGTGTAAATGCCCTCTTCCCCACTGTACAGCTGTACAACAATACAGGGGTTGGTGTATATATACATGGGTGTGGTTGTTGTGGCCAGAGCCACCCACGTTGGGGTTATTGTTGTGGGTATCCTCCCCCTTAGTGTGTTGTTATACTGTACAGTTTATGTTAACAGGTTAAGTATTTGTTAATCTCACTATGTGTGGTTCTACACCACCCCACACCCTCCAAAGTTGGGGGCTGTGCCACCCACACCAGCACACCTATGTTTACCAACTCCAGGATTGCATTACATTGGGGAAGAGGACATATACCCTGCCAGTACCATCGTCAAGGACATTAAACTGGCAAACTGATTGTTTCCTGATGTGGTGTTTTGGCAATTTGGTCTGGGTTGAATTACATAGGCCAAAATGAGTTCACTGCAAAATGAAGTACATCCATGTGAACAGTATTCTCTGTGTATTGCATCAACACCAAAGCCTCTGTGTGTGTGTCTTATTCATGGACATTTGGTGTATGCCACCCAGTACCCTTACAATTGTCCACTGTACAAGAGCTGCTGACATCAGCCACCATGCACTCATCTGTATATACCCATCTGACCTATCAGCCATGTGGCACATGCAGTAACTGTTATACTGACTTGTTACCTGTGTTCAGCTGTACCCGGGATATGACACAGTCAATGTGTCACCACAGTGCTACACCCCTTGTAGGACAGGACAGCAGACCAACATCCTGCTGACACATAGACACCTAGAACACAAACAGAATACATTATGGAGACCACAATCGGTCAATGTTATTAACAGCTATAATGTGTCATGGCTGGACAGCTACACACTCTGACATGTAAGCATTAATCATTCCAGCTGAAAACATGTTAAACAGCATTACATTGCTAAACCTTAGGACATTCACCCTGTGCATCATAACCATATCAGCATGTCTTTGCATCGATGGTATGGAAGACAGGAATGTGGCGCAGGTATCATCATATGCACAGAGTGTGTTCTGGGTTTGCCAGAGGCCTAGGCTGAGCCATTTGGTTGACATCATGTGTGTGGGTTAGGGGTTCTTTATTAAATGGGCTGGGTAGATGTGGTTTGTGTAGGTATGGAGGTGCCCTAGCTGTGTTGGTGAAGGGTGTGTGTTTGTATGCACACATGCCTGCCATGTGGCTGCCCTATATACGGGTTTGTTGGACAGCTGCAGACCGTACATGGCAGGGTGTACAGTTCACTGTCTCTGGCCATGGACATGGGAACTGTGCCTGCCAGGGGTTCCATGGGTACTACCAGGCAGAGGCCCAGATATGGTACTCTCCCCTGATATGAAAATTGTCCACTGGATCTGCATCCCTGTTGGGTCCAGCCAGGACCACGTGCACGTGGCCTGCTGTGTTGTGGTGTGGACAGCACCCCCTGCAGTGCTGCTGCTGGTACTGCCACTACAGGATCATCATTGAGTTGTTTCATGTCCACATAGACCTCCACCTGTTGGTGTTGCTGACCTACATCCATGTTGCTACCACCCTACTCTCACCACACGCTCTACCACAGACACCACACAGTGAAGGATTCCCACCATCTCACCCAACTGTCTATCCAGGACCTCTGCAAAATAACAGTGGGCACCTGCAAGATCATGGAGGTTGTCAAGTACAGCAGAATGAGTAGCCCTCTGGATCCTTAGACACTGTCTGGTGTAATGTTCCATACATGCCTGTGCCTCCATGACAGCCCAAAACATGTGTCTGGTGACACCTGCTCTGGCACTTCTGCCATTGGCATGATGGCCAGCAGCCATCCTATGAGCATCCCAGTACATCTGCCTGTGTGATACCTCACCAGTCATCTGGCTATGGCTGCTGTGTACAGATACACTTGCCATAGTCCCCACACTGTCCCTTCCCATGCCACCATCCGCCAACTGTCCCTTATCTATGGCCACTGGTGATGGGGTATGTATGGGCATTGAGACTGTGTGCGGGGATGGGGTGGATAAAAGTGGGATGTCAACAGATGGCACAGCTTCAGCCCCTGACAACCCTGCCTGTGCCTCAACATGTGTATCATCATTGTAAGAGTCTGTATGGACATTAACTAACATCAGTTTGCCTGCAGGATGGACCCTGACCCACCTTGGCACCTGTAAGGGGCAAGGAAAAAATGTAACTTCAGACCTGTACATTATGGTTTACTTCTACACACACACTTATAGGTGAGGTGGCACAAAGATATTACATAGACCTCTCATTACCCAACAGTCAACATGCATGACAGATGGCACTCAACAGCATGCACTGCAGCCATACTCTCCTTGTTACCAACATTATACATCTCTGTGATGCATGAGTTGTGTTAGTAGGTGATGCCCCTTTCCCTGGAACACACTACACCCATGTACACAGTATTGCTGTGCACCTGTACAGCACACTGGCATGTACTGTGCACGATACCTCACAGGTGTACACATCATTGCTGAATGTGTATATGTGTGGCAGTTATGTTTGATATGTTGCTCACAGTCCCTATGTGTTTGTCTGACACATAACTGGGATGATATGAGGACTGATGTTAATAGTTAATGCCTGACCTCTGATTTGCAGATCTCATCATCAACAGTGCATGCATGAGCAATAAAATCCAATTACACTGACAACCTTCAAGGCTTAATGTGGATATGAGGAGTGTACACATCCTTGTTGACATGCCAGCCTCTTCCATGATATATAATGGGTCCACAATACTGCATATGTTAACATTATACACACCTGATATGTGACATATGACCTGTGCAATCCAATGCAGTATCAGATAAATGTGTTAGCTGTGCAGATGCATACAATATGTGGGTTGCGTAAGTGTGCACACCCTTAACACAATGGCTTGTTGCAGCACCTGTTATGTGAACTACAGCAGTCACTATTCCTAGAAAGGGTATACTAGCATGGCCCATCTTCACTTGCCATTATTTGGTCACTCCAACCTACAAATGTCCCCCAACTCTGTGGGATTGTAAGGTCAGCTCATGTGCAGGTCACACAGTGCCTTCACTATTGCTGTGGAGTCAGGGTTATGTCTGGCACAATTCATGACCTTGACTGTGTTCAGATGCAGCCATTCTTAGTGAGCTTTGGATGTATGCTTCAGTTCACTGTTGTGTTTCAGGATGACACCCCTCCCCATCCTCAGCATTATTTACAGATGCTTGACAACTATGGGCCACACAGGTGTGTTATTTGGCAGTGTTCCAACTTCTAAATGTCATGTCTACCGGCCTAGTTCCTGCTAATGAACAGTAAACCTAAAGGTGTACACTGGAACCAGCAAGGTAAAAATGGGGATGGTGGCCCTGAGATGGAGTGAGGTGTTGCTTGTGCACCACATGTACCTTTATGAATACTGTCTGTAGGTTTTGGTCTTGGTTTCATGACACCATTACACATTGCAACACATGCCTTTTGAAGACTTGATGTTATGCATATGCTACCTGTAGAGAGCCCTGGATGATGTTTCCTGTGGAACAGCCCTTCTGTCTGATTACGCTAAGCAATAGGCCACACTTATGCAGATTATAGGTGATTGTTGGCACAGGTACTGCACAGGCAGTACTTGCTAGACATTCATGCAAGTCCCTCAGTGTTGCTGCATGTTTCTGGGTAGCCTCTGTGACCAGTTTGTAACATGTGTTGTCATCTGTTTTGGATGGACTTCTGTTTATTTTCTGCATTAATGTTGCTCCATACCTCATACACATATACACGACTGTCTGCACTGTTTGCCATGGTATATGCAATGGTGAGGTAAGGCTACTTTTCTCACTCCTGAGTGCTATCTTTTGGATATGGGATCCATGTCATGGTTTCTAAGATGTGTGCAAGCTACAGCTGCCTCTGTTGCAGGTGAGTGTGCAAATGTCATGGATACTTCTTGGGCAGCAGACTATTACTTAGTGTGACATTGAGGCCCTGTACTTGATGGAAGGTGTGTAGTCATGAAGAGTGAATGTTGTCAGTACCTCACAAGCTGCTTCCACAATATGTTATTTGGAGTGTTTGCACACATATGGTTCCAGTGTTTGTTAAGGTATGTATTCCCCATATGTGTTGTCCTGACATAGGATTCTATATTACATATTCATTGCTCATGTTAGTATCATGTTACAAGTTGTAAAAGGTGTAGAATGTGTTATTGTGATTTGCCGTTGTTTAGATCAGGAACAGTTGCCATGGTAATAGTGGTGTATACACTGTTGTAGCAACTGTATAAGGGTAATGTTTCAGACATGTCCCTACTGTAGGCCATTTGTCCCTCCATTATGTTCATCTCTGTCCACACATCTTGCACTGACAGGTTGTCAAGTATACTGCAGGACTCTTACATACCCTTCAGATATGCCACCATGATGACCACTGTGATGCAGTGCAGTTAACAACAACAAAAAGTGAACATGTACAGCATGCACTATGGGTAGGTGTGTTAAATGTGCGCATGGCAAATACCAAGGCCATAACATGGTTGGTGTATTGGCAAACCTAAACAAACAACTCCATACTTACCAGCTACAGGCTGCTGCCCCTGTTGTATACCAGAAGGACCTAAATAGTTGTATGAGAGATGTAATGTCAGTAGCCACACCTGTGGCATTGGTACAGGCTGGGAGCAGCATTTCAGCACATCAACAGTACAAACCCACAATACTAGAGATTATGCACATCTGTTCATTACTGCACTGCAGCAACAGACTATCTTATCTGACATATGCATGTAGATAATTTTACAGATGAAAAATGGATAAGCAACAGTGGTCTACTAATGTGCCCTGGGGTCATACCTGCACTCTCCTCGTCCATTGAGTGGGTGGCACCCACCTCCACAATGCTGTCTTCAGCTTGCTGGCTTGGTTGGTGGGCGGGTGCCCCAAGGCTGGTGAGGAGCTCCTCAGCATGTGTCAGTGGGGGCTGGATGGGATGACCCCCACATGTGGCTAACTGGTCCCTCTTAAGTGCAGTGGTATGCTAATGGGTGTAGCAGATCAGAGCCGTGCAGCAATGCCACACCTACTCATAACTGTGGTTGTGCAGGCTGACATTGTTTACCCTGTGGATGAGCTCATTCCACAGGGTAGTCATCTCCTGCAGATCCTGGGCCCTGTGCGAAAGATGATTGCATGATGGACTATGAGGAACTGGATTATAGCATCACTTTCCAGATGTATGTATGCAGGCAGGCATTCCCGAGACATTGTACCTGGAAGACATAAACAGGAAAAAAGGTCAGAGGACCTCATACAGTTGTCCACTTGCACAACAGTGGGTATTACTTGCAAATAATCCAGACTATACCATAACACTGTAAGCTATCATGGCCTGTACATTTTGCATTACTCTCCTGGCCCTGACTTGTCCAGTCCCCCCAATGTTGGACACTTAATGGCATAATCCACTACACACCATTAATTTCTGTGTAGAGGGATAACTGTGACCATCTTCCATGTGGATGGTGTGTGGATGGTGGCATGAGTGTATTTGACTGTACTGTGTGATGGGACTATGAGCACATGCCTTTGTTCATGTAGGAGGCAAACTGTGATGTTCTCATGCCCCATGGAGACTTGCTGTTGTTGCCATCAGTTGGCATTATGTCCATGCTCACCATTGATCTGGCAGGAGTGTGGGTGATGTGCATATCCCCCTGTACTACTGTTCTGGACAGCACGCCCCTGTTCACACCTATCCTGTCTGATGCAGGTTGCCTGTATCCATAGCATGTATGTATGAGTTGTGCTTTACCCCCAGTACAGGTTGACTTGTGTTACTGGCTCTGAGACTGCGTACATATGTGTAGACATGGTTGCAATTGGCCTTGATGGTTTGCATATGTCTGATTTCCAGTCATAGTAAGCCTTACAGGAAGTCACCTATGAACCTATATGCTTGCTGAGATAGAGGTGCACTTGGTTCCAAGTTGTGGTCTGCACCTATGTGTCCCTGTACAGCCGCTATAGCAACCAATTATATGCTTTGTGTTTTGGTGATGTCCACCAATGGGGATTACTATATCACTGGTGGAGGATGGTTGTACAGGTAAGGTACGGTTGATTCCATATAGCTACAGTGAATATGAAGTGTACACACCCTTGTTACAATGCATAGTACTTGTGCAATTGGAACATGACCCCACAAAAGCACATGTCAACACAATCCCCACCTGTGATGTGTTCTATAGCCTGATCAGTTATATAGGGAACATAACAACCTGTCCTGTGGAAACATATATGTTCATAGGTTCATAGGTGTGTACTAGGCTAGTGGTCCTGCAGCCTTCACAAGCCTAGCCCATGGGATTACCCTTGCATCATGCCACTCGACCTTAGTTCCCAGTGCCACTGCCGAATAATGCCACTGGAGTGATCCAGTGGTGAATTTTCTATTTCTCATCCACTCATCAAGATTTCTCTTGAAGAAGGCCAGTGAGGTGCTCAGCTTGACATGTATGGGAAGTCTATTCCATAGCATGGGAAGTCTCTGGGTTATGAACCTTTCCCTCCAGCATATGCGAAGTAATACTCAATACAGTAACCCAGTTGAATATGTGTGCACACCCTTACACTGGTATGTTGTGTAAACACCTGCTGAAATGATTACTTGGTTTGTACCCTAACATCATAGGTTCATAGATCCATAGGTTGGTACTAGGCTATCGGCCCTTGGGCCTGTACAAGCCTAGCCATAACAATTCCCTGGCTATTTCTTAACACAATATTTACTTCCCTGGACCCCTGTCTAGTAAGGCAACTGACATGATCCTCGGGGTAAATTTTCTATCTCCCATCCAGTTGTCAAGGTTCCTTTTGAAGAAGGCCAAGGAGGTGCTCTGCTTGACATGTATGGGCAGTCTATTCCAGAGTATGGGGAGTCTCTGGGTCAGAAACCTATCCATCCAGCATGTTTTGTTCATTGTGATGACAAGGTATTGGTCCCTGGAGCATGTGGGTTTAATGGATTGGGATTTCTTTAAGTGTAGCATGTCCAACATCTCTGGGTTTGACATGGCCTTGTATGTTAAGCAGAGATTGCCTTTAAGTAGATGATATGCAACAGAGTATAGCTGGAGTTTTTTTAGTCGGTCAGCATAGGTCATCTGCTTTAGGTCTGTGATTCCTTTAGTGAGGTGTTTCTGTGGCCTTTCCAGTTGTTGCAGATGTCTTGTGAGGTACATACCAAATGGGGTGTTGTACTTTATAATGGGTCTATTGAGGGATGAGTACAGTGGGACAATGACCTCCTTTTTTCTGGATGAAAAGCCCTTAGTGATGAGGTGTGCCACATAGAAGGATTTCCTGACTGTTGTGGCGATGTGGTTATCGAAGTTGAGACCACTGTCCACCTGTGTCCCTAAGTCTCTCATCACACTTTCAATGTTTAGCGTCCTGCCACCTATGTGGTAATTCATGGGTACATGTTTTTCTCCAAAGGGGATAACTATACATTTCTTGGCATTAAGCTTGAGCCCATGGTTCTGGCACCAACTATCTGTTTCTGTAAGGCCCTTTTGTAGAATATCCACATCATTTGGGGATTCAATAATGGCTCCCAGTTTGCAGTCATATGTGAACTTTGTTAGCCAGAGTCCCTAAGTGTTGGCCTCTACTTCAGAGAAGTAGATGCCAAACAAGAGCGGTCCCAGGACTGAACCTGAGGTACTCCATTTGTCACTTGTCTGGAGCTGGATTTGGATTTGGCTACTTTTACAGTGTGTTTTCTGTCAGTAAGCCAGTTGGCAACTCATTGAGTGATGTAGGTATTCATGCCCAGCTTAGTAAGTTTATCTATGATTCCAGAGTGGGGGATGGTGTCAAAGGCCTTGGCAATGTCCAGATAGGCTGTGTGGGCTGCCTTACCCTCATCCATGGCTCTGGAGACTGATTCGAGGAAGTCAATCAGGTTCAGGCGACACAATCGGCCCCTCACAAACCCAAACTGGGTGGGGTCCAGTGTTTGAAGGTTGCCAATGTCTTTGTTGATAAGTTCCACAATAATATATTCAATGGCCTTGCAGATCAGGCTCATCAGACTGAAGGGACAGTAGTTCCCAGGATCCAAGGTGGATCCCCCCTTGTGGAGTGGGATAACTGTAGCTGTGTGCCACTCAGTGGGCACAAAGCCTGAGGTGAAGCTATGATTAAACATGACACTCGGGTGAGGTGCCAGTTCATTTTGTAGTTCATGTAGTACACAGCACAGGATGTCATCTGGTCCCATGGATGCTGTATTTTTAGCTTTGGAGAGTGCGTTTTTTTACCTGTGTGGCCGTGATTACCAGAATTTGGCAATCTTTCGGTACTGAGATGGGCCCTTTAAGCGGTGAGAGGGGGTGAAGTTGGCACTGAATCGATCTGCTAGAATATTGGCAATGTCCTTGGGATTAGTATATTTAATGCCATTCTGTTGTAGCTCAGAGCAGATCTGAGCATTGCCATTTAGATTCTTGACTTAGAATGCCTTGTGGTTGTCTTTGGAATCTTTGGCAATTTTGTTTTCATAACTACCTTTGAGGATTTTATGAGGGATTTCAGCTTCTTACTGAGGCTGGTAAGGTAGTTTTTCGCATCCTGGGATTTTCCTCTTTTCTGCAACAGTTTCTTCTTTCTGTTGTATAGTTTGTTTATGACAGGGGACCACCAGATCGGCTTCCTTTTTTTGGAGGAGAACATGTTGGTTCTATTTGGGGTGGCACAATTCATGCACAAGTGGATGTTCTCATACAGTGCTTTAGTGTAGATTCGGCAGTCGAGATTTCAGTTCCTGTCTGCATGAATGTCTTGAAGTTTGTCACTTCTGACTTGAGTCGCATGAAGTTGGCCTTGGAGAAGTTTTTACAGATGTTTCCTTACTGGGGGGTGAGGGTGGGATATGGATGTCAAAGGTGATTATCTTATGGTCAGACCTAACCAATGAGGGCATGACCACTGTTGTGGGCCATCAATTTTCCATGTTGGTAATGACCAGGTCCAGGATATTGGAGCCCCTGTTGGGACTATGGATCCAGAGCGTTGGAATTTATGAATTCCAAGAACCGTTGGGCAAAGGTGTTGGTACATGAGTATTTTTCCCAGTTAATGGCAAGGTAGTTGAAATCACCCAGTATTAGGATGTTTAGTTGTATCTTAATATTTTCCAGTATGTTTAGAAAGGTGTAGTGAGAATCTTGGGGCATGGTGGGGGAACTGTAGCAAGCTACAATTTGGATTGCAGTCTTACCTAGTGTTAGTTACACCTGGTGAATTTCAGATGCATTGTGTTGGCAACTAGCCTGGAGGTGTGAATATCCTTGGTGAATATGGACACTCCTCCACCTTTAGCGTTTCAGTCCTGGTTTGGTGGCCAAAATGTTTGGTAAGAGTTGTAGCCTGGTACTGCAGGGGTGCTCTCTGGAGCCTTGAACCAGGTCTCAGTTACTGCACAAATATCGATGTTCTCCATTTTTAGGAGTGCCTCGATAGGGTGCATTTTGAGGTTTAGACTTAGCATTACCTTCAGATTTTTCATACTTGTACCTGTTATGGTGGTGGTTTTGTCCTTTGAGCTTTGCCTAAAAAAGGCACTATAGGGGTGGCAAGAATCTTAGCCAGCAACCTGAATCCCAGTGGCAACAGGTGCAGACCATCTCTGGCAAAGCATCATGATTTGTCAATCATGTCATCCCAGGCAGACAGATACTGGATCCCCTTTGAATGACACCAGAAGCTTAGCCAATTGGTGAAGATCATTTTGTCCTTATACTGTGGTATCATTCTGGGCAAAGGCAGGATGCTGTTCAAGACTAGGGTCATACTTGCCTGGGTCACATGGTCTGAGAACTCTTCCATGTCTCTTTTCATGTAGTCCAGGGAGGTACGTCTCAAGTCATTCACTCCAACATGGACAATGACAGAGTCATATTTGTACTTTTTGTGGAGTGACTTGAGTGCATGCATTATGTGGCAGATCCTGGCAGCCGACAGGTAGTTGACTGTAATTTTCTCCTTGTTCAGCCTGGTGAGTGGGACATCAGTGTGCCTGGCTATAGAGTCACCTATGACTAAATTGTTGGGTACGTTGTCTTGCCTTAGGGGCTGTTTTGGGTGGCACACTGATGTTGTGAGCTATGTGATACTTTGGTTGTGACTGGTGTTTGTTTGCATTTCAGCTTCGAAGGTCCTTGTTGCTTGGACAGGTTAATGTTAAGGGTCTCTGCATATGTGTGTTTAGTATTGCTGTGTGTGGGTGTTGGTGGTGAGGGTTTTGAAGGGCTATGTGTTGCTTGAGAGGTAGTATGGGTGTTAACCTTCTCCTCTTGATTGTCTAGCACAGTCTTGGCTGGAGAGAGCTTTGCTTCCAGTTTGGCTATGTAAGTGCATCTCTCGCAGGTTGTAGTGTGGAGTGGTAGGAGGAGAGGGTTGTCTGTGTACAAGAGGCAATTGCTGCATTGCCCCAGGATCCCCAGGTTCACCAGGTGGACAGGAGAAATCACCGGAAGCTGACCCTTGGACATGCCTGGTTAGGTGCTTTTTTTTTCCTTACCTTGGAAAGGTACTTTGCAATTATAGGCTGTTTAGTGCCTACGATTAATTTCTCCATATTTTCAAGGAGAGTTAAGTGCTTGTATCAGTTTAAGGCTTCCTAGTGCTTTCCAGCAGGTTTTAGAGCAAGTGATAGTCACAGCGACTCCAACCAGAAAGAGTCAGGAATCAATTCGCTCTGCTCCTACTCTCACCAGGATCAGAATATAAGCACAGATTTCAAGCTGTCACCTATAAAGCAGTTGTTAAGCTTTCTGGTGATCAGCAGTCTCCAGAAAATAATGTAACTGCACTCCTTCTCTCACCAGGAGAAAACAGAAGCACAAATCCCAGGATGACTACTGAGAGGCAGAATGTAGGCTCTCCAATAACTGGTGGTCTTGCAATAGATGCTTAAAGGTAAGATGAAAAAAATGGTTTATCCTAAACACTGCAGTGTGCACTAGAGGAATTAGATGTAAAAGTAGGTAACTTAAGTTTTACCTGTCTAAAAAGTTAAGTTTTAGTGGATAGTCACTATTTTTAAAACAGCAAGATAGATTGACTTGGCAATGGTTGCTCACCTTCCATGAAACAGCTTTGTTTCTTTTTAAATAGAATTTTACAGGTTATGAGTCCCATTTGAGGTGAGGGATGTTTTGACATGACTTCCTGTGGTCTCATTGGCATACAGCACACAGTCCTGGCATTCCAACAGGGGGGTGTACACTTTGATATCCAGTGTATATGGGTGTTGATATAGCTGTTAGTGGTAGGCATGGACAGTGGGTCATAACACAGGTGTACACTTCTCTGATTACTACGTGATAAGCATGCCTACTGTAGTACCCATATCAGTGTCATGACAATGCAACAATCAGTAGCAGTACATATTTTATTTTGTTGTATGCAGTGACAGTGATATTACACACATGTGCAACAAGCACATCCTATTTTCCAGACTGCTTGTGACCCATGTTATTACTTGTGTGCCTTTGAACTTACACATACATAAACATGCTCAGGGGATACCAGGTACACATTTGTGTTTTATGTCATTATGGCACACTGTATTTATAGTCTTGCAGCTCAAGCATATGTCTCAACCTGTTATACCAGGACTTCTGGTCATTGGTCCACCTCATTAGGTGACAAAACAGGGAAGTCAATTTTGATAATGTATCAATATAGCTGCCATAACACAAGTATATGTGTGACTACAGATATTTGTCACAGCTGTGAACTTTGTCCAGAAGAACACTGTACAGTTAAATGTTATTAATTAAATGTTATTAATTCAACATATCACATGCAGTTTAACACACACATCTACAACAGTGCTTTACTATGCTCATGCCCTATATAGGCATCCTAGATTTACAATACAAATACTCATATTCACAGGTAACGTATGGATATGAGCAACATCCCATTAATTGGCCTAGCAGTGGCTCAGACACGACTGTTTGACAGACACTCTAGTAGTTATCTGAGCTGTCCTTTCCCAGGGTGTTTCAGACTCCTTAACTGTGATCCAACCTATCCACCTCTTAGAGCATCACATGTGGACAAAGCCTAACATTAGTGGAAGATATATAGGGACAGATCATAGATATGCCTATTACAAACCTATGAAGTTTGTGCATGATACATTTCACATTACCATGACTGTTCTGAAGGTGGTGGGGTCTGAAACTCATGTGTCTGTCATGACTTCATTACTTCCATCTTCAGCTATTTGCCAAAGTAATATAGGTGTTTGGGGGAACAGAACAAACACTATGATGGCTAAATCTTGACATTCTGTGCAGATCTGCACAGTTGACAGGTATGGCCCACTGCAGACAGAGCATGCTAGGCCCATATGAGGTTGTTCAGCAGGACATCATTACAGCAAGTATTGATGGCACATATACATCTTTCATAATCATCTATCCGTTATTACAGACCAAGTACTACATTCAATTTCATGCTTACATGTTTCACATACCTGGTTTATCTTCAGGTTCCTCCTGTGTACAGAATGTCTTATTGTTTCATAATTTGAGGTTTTGTTTATGTTTTTGTGTGTGTGTGTGTGTGTGTGTGTGTGTGTGTGTGTGTGTGTGTGTGTGTGTGTGTGTGTGTGTGTGTGTGTGTGAGTGTGTGTGTGTCTATAGATATATATATGAGGGAGGGTGGTGCAATGGTTAAGGTGTTTACCTTGGAAACAAATAATTGACTAGGCTTAAAAAATGGTCGAAGAGGGCAGTTAGCCTAGTAATAATCTATGAATCTATGAATATATATATACATATATATATATATATATATATATATATATATATATATATACATACAACATGGAGGTACAAATAGGGACATATTTTGAATATTGCTCTTATAAACTTGGATAGTTGCTAGAGTAACATGATTTGTTTTAATATACATTTTCTGCAGGATTTGAGGTGTGAAAATCAAATGTATGTCATTATTTAGTGACTATAATTCTAAGATCATCCCAGTGATTTGCCAGGGAGACAGAGGAAAAGGCCAAAAATATGAGTTAAAGGGCGGCCATAGTGGTGCAGCTGTTAGCGTTGTCACCTCACAGCAAGAGGTCCTCTGGTTCGATCCTTGGCTGGGGTGCTTTCTATGTGGAATCTGCATGTCCTCCCTGTGGTCGCGTGGGTTTTCTCCGGGTGCTCCAGTTTCCTTCCACATCCCAAAGACATGCTGTAGGTGGATTGGACACTCCAAATTGGCCCTAGGTGTGAGTGTGTGTGTGTGTGTGCCTTCTGTGGAAGGTTGGGTGCCGGGCTGGCAAATCGACACTGTAAAACTCCACTGCCAATCATGAATGGACAGGTGATCTGCTGTGGTGACCCCTAACCGGGAAAAGCCAGAAGAAGAATATCTGGACATTCTGTAAAAATCTGTACAGTTGAGAGGTATTATTATGCATACAGCTTACTACCACTCCCAGGATTCGAACCATGGCTGTGTGTGCTAAAAATAAAACAATTTGAATTTCATCAGAGTTAGCTATTTAGAAACTGCTTTCTATTCCTTCAGTGTTTTCTGTCTAAGTCTCTCTTGGTTGTACAATTAGACCTTGTACTTATAACAGTCTTATACATACATTCCTAGACATATTTTTTGTGTAGAACAGTGTGGGTAACAGTGCTTAACACAACATTACTATTCAGAGACTGCAACACTAAATGCCATACAATACCAGAGTAAACACAACCAGTCCAGGATTTAGAACTTTATTGCCAAGTAGTTACGGTTTTATTGAAATATCAGCTATATGGGACTATTACTGTCATATTGTCTGGTTTATTCAGTACAACCCATACACAGTTTTTATACTGCCAGGTGACTTTCTACTATTTTATATATATTTGGTATGATAACTACAAGTAGGATTGTAACTCACTAGCCTCACAACGCAGCTGGTGCAGCCTACTGGCATGGGCTTCCTGATTTACAACCCACTCAGCTGCAGCTGTAAAGGGAATAGAGAAATATTTAGCCATACCTATCCATCCCATACACAGGCTGGACTTTAGTAAACAGTTATTGATATGAATACTAACACACTGCTGGGACATCACCCCTCTGCCTTGCTTCTTGGACGCACTCATCCAAGAGCTCTCTCTTTCTCCGCTTCAAGTCAGCATAGTGATGCTGGACCTGCTCACCAGTCCAAGGGATACCAGTGGCACTGGTGAGATCATGGGTAAGATGGTCCCAGGCTTCCACTTTATATTCGGAGCCCTGGTACTGGCCCTGCAGCAGTCTCTTGTCATGGTTATTTACCAGGAGTCCTACCATGACCTTGGACTCCTGTATGCCCCAGCGCTACTCCTGGAAGTGCATGCCCTCGCCAACACCTGCCATACTGCCTACAGTGGGAATCCGCAACCATTTATGAGCTGTATTTCTGCCTGTGGGGTTGAAATAAGGCCGATTTCCTGCCCTTTGCCGTGATTGGATGGTTTTGAATATGCTGAGCTAAGCTAAGCTACAGGCAAACTTTCTTAGCTAAGGTTGGCAGTGCATAAAGGGACAGGTACAGCACTGCTTACCAATGAGCAAATCCACTTAGCTGGGCTACTCATTGCTTAACAGTCATATTTGCACAATGTTTACACCTGGTAAGCAGAGCTGTGCAATGCTTAGCATTGCTTATTTTTTATTTTATAGACTATCTGCTGTAATGGGATTGCTTCATCATTCATTACATATTATAAATTTGTTTACTGTCCCTGACATCCCCCAATGTGCTTTCATTACATTTATTCATGTGTGACTATACTGTATGGGGCACATGTGTTTATATGGAAGTTTCACAACTGTAATAAACTGACACCTCACAGCTGGACCTACTACAGTACTCTGGTTAACAAATCTATGTTATTTAGTAGCTAATTATAAAAAAAAAATGTTTATGTACTGCTTTCACATGTAAAATGCAAATTGGTAACAGTGGGGATTGAACCTGGAATGGCCGTTTGCAAAGCATACGATCTGAACACTACACTAGTGCAGTACTGGTTATATTGGATATCTCTTGCTATTTAACTTCTTGTGTTGTGCTGTTTAAGCTGGACTAAGCATATCTAAGCAATGCCACACCCATGCAGCTACGTTTAAACTTTATTGCATGTTTAAAAAAAATATCTGTTGTGTTTTTTTATTTGTACCCTTCAGAATATCCCTGCTAATGCTGAACCTCTTATTCTATCAACTTTCTGCTTTGTGGGACGATTGTCCCTTTTCGCTTTGTCCACATTCCTTACTCTGACGGGTTGGGAGGTGTGCGCTATGTGCTTATGCTAAGTGTGTTATTCTATCAACTTTTGCCTTAGTAGGGACGATTGTCCCCTATGGCTTTGACAAGATTTCTTATCCTGATGGGTTGGGGGTGTTACAAGTGTTCTCACTCATTGTAAACTGCCAAAAGGCAATTCTGGAGTGCAGTGGGCATGTGTATTGTGAGAGCTCTGCTCTCAGACACACCCCCTGCACTTGTGCATGGAACTGTGTCCGTTTTAGAGCATGGCAGCGTGCCTTCATACATGTGCATGGTGCGCTGCCGTGTTGAACAGGAACGGTCCCTGCCATGCAACTTATTCCTGCATGGTTGCTTGCTGAATACGGGGGTTAGTGTACACTTGTGTAGACTTTATTGAATATATTTATTCCATATAATACTCAACTCTTGTAAATCTTGTACAATTCTTATCCATTGTTCCTTAACAACTTCATTAAGACCAAGAGTAATTCCTAACACAGAAATTCCACCTATCCCAAAATGAATATCTGTTATTACTTCTTTAAGCCTACATGTTTTACTTTGATTACTGTTTAGACACATTCCTAAGCTTTGCAAACAGTCATTCATTTTAACAATTATTTCTTCCATCATTTTACTATTTTTGGTGACTAAAATCATATCATCTGCATAAGACATAACTGGATACTCAATGCCCTCTTTTTGTATAAATCTTGCCTCTATTGTATCTTCATTTTTACTATACAATTCATGACAACAGCAAATAATACACTATTCATATGACATCCTTGTTTCAATCCTCTATTCATCTTTACTTCCTCACTTAACCAACCATTTGCAATTACTTTAATATTGGTATTATATACTGACTGTATTACATTCTGCATTTTATATGCATAATTATTTAAAATTCCCCATAACACTTCATGATTTATTGTATCAAAAACCTTATTTATATCTCCAATCATCACTTTCCCTTTATTTCCTTGTTTTATATCTACTATTTTCTTGACTATTATAAATATCTCCAGCTGTCTCCAATTTGCTATCTCCCTCTTTTCTCCTTTCTTCCAAATAAATTTCGTTACTCCCTCATAAATGTGTGTGCATTGAATACCATCTTGTAACTATTCATTTAATACACATATATTTTTTTTGCCAAAGTTCCATATTGTTATACATTACATATCCTATCCTGGCCAAACCAGCAGCTGAATCAATTCTAACTTTCTTTAGTATCAAATTCAATTCTGCCAAAGTAATCTGTTTATCTATATTTTTATTTATATTTTCATGAAACTTTTTTACTTTCCATTCATTGTTTCTCTTTAATTTCTGCTTTTAACTGTTGTTTTTAACAAACTGCACTATAATATTCACAATTTCGTACTGTATCATTGCTGCCAATCTCTTCTTATTTCTCAATTCTGTAATTATTCCACTGTCTTCTTTAACTCTCTTTGCCAAATATAATGAAACATCTTTTTTTTTTTACCTTGAACAAAATATCTTTGTTTATACAATAACCATTTTAGTTTTACTTATTCTTTTTATATGTCTCTGTTGCTTTCATATAAGTATTTTCATTCCTCTCCAATAACTCTAATTTCTCACTCTGTAAATACAGATAGGTTCATAGGTTCATACTAGGCTATCTGCCCGAGGGCATTTACAAGCCTAGCCCATAGTTTTGTGGCTTACGCCACCCCTTTAGTATGGGGAACTATACCCATTATTTTGCTGTGCCTCTGTCGAGCAGTGACACTGAGGTAATCCCTGGGGTATATCTGTGATCTCCCATCCATTGGTCAAGATTTCTCTTGAACAAGGCCAGCGAGGTGCTCTGCCTCACATATACCGGGATTTTATTCCACAGCATAGGGAGTCTTTGGGTGATGAATCTATCCCTCCAGCACGTCCTATTAATAGCCGTGTCGAGGTTTAAGTCTCCCGCCCTTGTGGCTCTGACGGATCTAGATTTTTTGAGGTGAAGCATATTCATCAAATCTGGGTGTGACATGGCCTTGTATGTTAGGCAAAGGTCACCTCTGAGCAAGCGGTAAGCGACTGAATAGAGCTGGAGTTCTTTCAGTCGGGCAGCATAGGACAGATGTTTGAGACCCTTTATCCTTTTGGTGAGGAACTTTTGTGGCCTCTCCAGCTGCTGCACTTCTTCTTCTTTTTGTCTGAATACTTTCTCCCATTTTAAATCATCTGAGTTATAATTTATTTTAAATATTAACCACCATTCTGTCCAGTTTAAATAACGTAGTTAAGTGCTCCTTCATTAATTGTATTATATTATCCTTTCCATTTTCATACCAATTAATCTCATTAAACATTGAATCCCTTTTCCAATCTTTATATACTCGTAATCAGATGGTTACTCTCTCTTGCTTATCTCCTCTATGGGTCAAAATCCTCTCTAACCTAAGGCAGCACTACTGAATAAGATGGAAAATATAGATCCCCTTCCTGCCAACCTCACTGTTATCTCCTCTTTTCCCTGTTTCAAGCCCCAGCTGAAAACTCACCTCATAACTCACTGGCTCTGCCCCTGTACTAACCCTGGCTAGCTGCAATTTGCTCCTAGTACTTTCATTTATCCTGTATAAAATCTTTCTTAAACTCACTTTTCTGCATTCATCCCCAATTTGAACTCCCTCTATTTGTAACTGATTGCTTATTGTTGTTCCTGTAAAAATATGCTAATGCTATTATTATTTTTCTCTGAGCTATATCTGTATCTCTGTTTTTTTAATGTTTTTTAATGTGTGTTAATGTTTTGACTTGGAGCTTTTCTCCCCGGGCCTCTGCTGAAAATGGATATATATCCAGTTGGACCAGTCAACAAATGTAAAATAAAATAAAAATAAAATAAATAAATATCACAAAATAGCTAGATTCGCCACTGACACTCAACATAAATTCCAACACTACCTGGCCTTGAAAACACTGAACTGGCTTGAGTTCCCCAATCAACTTCTTTTCTCTCAACTTAATATTATCTACTCCATCCTCTACAAACCCTTCTTCTGCCTAACATTTCCAACATCTTAAATTACTACCTCCCAATCAGAAAACTTAGAAGCACCAGCCCAAACCTCCTAGACATTTACAAACAAAAACATCAGTTGGTGAAACCCTCTACAACTATTTCCCATCTATCCACTGGAATAAGCTACCTTTAACAATCAGATCTATCCCACAGCCCCAACCTTTTAAAATTGTCCTTAAAGTTCACTTCACTAATAACTGGACTTGCTCTTGTACACAAGCGCCGTGAACTGAATCACCTGACCACCACTGCATACAACCCCTTCTCAATTCATATTTAATTCTAGCCACAGAACTCTAACTCCTAATACCTTTTTTCACTAAATTTCTCCACTGCTCATATATATCTCCCTCCCTTCTTTTCCCACTTAACTTACTCCCCTTTCTCAGATTTCACTTCATTCTAAGTACTACTACTCTCCTCTCTTATTTATAAATTTAAAAAAAAATCTCTAATGTTCCCTCTTTTACCCATAGCCACCCCACTTTTTTTCTCTTGACATTTAATCTTTCTCTATCACCTGCCCTTTCTATCAAATTCCCCCTCTCCTTCTGATTACTGATGTACATGTTGTTGCCTGTAAGAAGTAAGATTTGATATACAGTACTTTCTGTACTCTTATCTTAAACTCTGAGTTAATTGTCATCACTTTCCCTCTAAATGGGGAATTCCTTATGTTGTTGTTGTGTCTTTCGGCTTTTCCCGGTTAGGGGTCGCCACAGTGGAACTCTGGTCTGCTAATGATTGGCAGTAGATTTTTACGTGCTGACTTGCCGGGCCTAACGCACAACCTTCAATGAAGGAACACCCATTCACGCATGTCGCCGCACAGAAGATGCTCTAACTGAGAATCGAACGGGCAACGTCTAACTGTGAGGCGACAACGCTACCACAGTACCACCACCGCAGTGGGGAATTCCTTATGTACTGGATATATATGAATGACTTTAACATATTGATTTATTGCCTTTTTTGTAAATAACCCCTTTTAAACTATCATGCTACAAGTGGGAATCCAAGCATTATAATGCAGTGTACATTACCTCAGGTATACTGCACAATTTGTAAACATGTTTATGGTGTATGCAATACTTTGTGGAGCTTTTCTCCCTGGGTCTCTGCTAAAAAATGGTGCAGGCTAAGTCAGACATCCCCAGTCAACAAATGTCAAATAAATAAATAAATAAATAAATCCCAAACTTTATGCTATCAGACACTATAAAATAATCAGTCTTGGATCTGTTATTACTTCTCTTATATGTATATGTGTTTAAATTCCAAAGTCTTAAATGTTCACACCTCATGACTTCTCTCATAACGTTTTATCCGTCTTGTCATTCCTCTTTATTTTCCTTAAATCACAATTAAAATCTCTTACTATTATGATATCCAGGTTGACTTACATAATCCAATATTTCTCTGAATAATTGTTCCCTTTCCTTATATGCTACATCTACAATTCTATAAACTTTCCTATCCCATCTAAAATCTATTACTCTTAACCCAGTCTAACTAAAGTAAAATCTAATATTGCAATGTTTATATTATATAGTATCGCAAACCCTGAACAAGTTTAATTTCCTATAGTCCAAATTATACCACCTTTTCACAAATATTCTGTTTATACTGTCTCATCTTTTTTTAACCCCCTTACATCCTCTAATACTATTATATTTACCTCACAATTATTACACTATTCTAAAATTCCAATTCTCCTGACCAAACTTGTAATACTATTAACATTAATTTATAATATTCTAAGATTATTAGCCTCTCTTTTTCTTAATCTAAATGAAACTCAGTGATTCCTTGACTTCATCAGTTCTAACTCAGTAGACCAGCTTGTCTCATCCCTACAAGGGGAGATAACATTCTGGACTAGGTTCTCAAAAACATGGACAAACACTGCACAGCTCCCATTGTATCTTCTTTCCTGGTGAGATCAGATCATCGGACTGTCTCTTTCAAAGTTTCTATCCCCCCAGCTAATCAAGCTAAAAAACTTCTCAAAAGCTGACTACTACCTCCTAAGGGAGGGTAGCTGTAGCTTCACACCATCAGCCCGGTCAAAGGATGCAAATAACTATGCTGAACAGTATGCCAATGCAGTATACAAGCACGTATACAACTGCATGGATTCAGCCATACCCAACATAACTGAAACCTGCTCCTCAAGGAAAGGCAAACCTGTCTGGTGGACATCCTCTTTCAACAGGTTTTACAATAAAAGGAAGAAACTGTTGTCCAAGTGTAAAAAGGAACAAATTCCAAATTGGAAAAACTCCCTCCTTAGCCTCAACTGGCAAATTAGATCACTAGTGAAAACCTCCAAATCCAATTATGAATCAAAACTAGCCTCCAGAACAAAGGGAGACCACAAAGCCTTCTTCAGTTACAGCAGGAACCTCCGTGGCAAAGCTAAGGTTTGTTCCGAATTAGTACTTAACAGTATCACTTACACTGAACCTGTTGACTTGGGCAACCTGCTAGCAGATAGGTTCAGCACAAACTTCACAGCCCTGCCCCCCTGAAGGCCCTTTTGATATCCCCGATACTTGTCCTGTAACTTACATCTGTATAGATCAAGTGTTAAATGCCCTATCCAAGGCAAAGTACACAGCTTCCGTGGGACCTGATAGTACCCCAGGCTGTATTCTGCATCATCTCCAGCAAGAACTGCCTTCATCATTGAGCACCCTATTCAACCACAGCCTAAGTACAGGCTTCATTCTAGCAGAGTGGAGAACAGCCATTGGCATCCTCTTGCATAAAGGTGAAAGGTGGTGTCACTACTGACCCTGGAAACTATCGCCCCATTAGCTTGACAAGTCTGTTCTGTAAAGTCATGGAGTGTATTATTATGGATCTCATAAAAAAGGACATAGGCAATCTCCAAGCACTTGACCCCACCCAGTTCGGATTTGTCAAGGGCAGATGTTGCCTTTTGAACCTGGTTGATTTCTTTGAGACTGTCACCAAGACCCTGGATGAGGGAAAGTCAGTACATACAACCTACCTTGACTTGGCCAAGGCCTTTGACACAATACCCCACTCAGGCATCATTAAAAAGCTAACACAACTTGGTGTAGATTTCTATCTCATCAGGTAGGTGGCCAACTGTCTCACTGACAGGACCCTCAAGGTCAAAATAGGCACCTCCACCTCTGATAGCAGACCAGTCTCTAGTGGAGTTCCTGAGAGATCTGTCCTGAGACCCCTACTCTTTGGCATATACTTCTCAGAGCAAAGACAAAAGGCCTGGGGCTGACCAAGTCTGTGGACAACTGTAAGTTGGGTGCTGTTATTGACTCCTCAAATGATGTTAACATACTGCAAGAGGATCTCACAGCATCTAATGACTTGTGCCAAAGGCATGGCCTTAAGCTAAGTTCAAAAAATGTATCAGCAGAAACATGACTCCTACTGATTACCACATCAATGGGAACCTCCTAAACACACAACTTGTTGTGAGAGACCTGGGTACTCAGGTTGATAACAATCTCACATTCGACCATTATGTATCTTTATATTGCATTTAGAACTCAACTATCTTCCTTTTTTGCATTAACAATGTTCATATGTCTGTTATGTACCTGGAGCTTTTCTCCCCGGGCCCCCGCTGAAAATGGACATGTATCCAGTCGGACTCTCCCGGTTAACAAATGTAAAATAAAATAAATAAATAAATAAATAAATAAATGTAGCAGCAGTGGTCAGAAAAGCCTTTTCCTTGGTTCATCTCATAAATAAAGGGATTGCATCCAGAAAAAAAGGAGGTTATTATCTCTATATACTCATCCCTCATTAGACTAATAATTGAGTATGACTCCCCATTTGGTATGTACCTCTCCAAATATTTGCACCAACTGGAAAGACCACAGAAATACCTCACAAAGAGAATCCATGGCCTCCAATACCTGTCCTAACCAGACAGGCTCAAATCATTATCACTCTACTCAGTATCATTCAGATTGCTCAGAGGTGATCTGTGTCTCTCCTACAAGGCAATCTCGGACCCTGTTCTACTAGAGATGCTCCATATCCATAGGTCTAATTCCTCTAACATTGCCCACTTGAAAGGCCTGAATCTAATATGCAACATCAACAAAACCTGCTGGAGAGACAGGATTGTCTCCAGAGGCTGCCCCGTCTCTGGAATAGACTTCCCACACACATCAAAGAGAGTACCTTTCTGACCCTCTTCAAGTGCAACCTTGATGAGTGGATGGAAAACCATAAATTTGTACCAGGAGGTCCACCTGTGTCCCTCATTGACAGGGGTGACAGGTGCTGACTGAGGTTTCTTTTTGGGGATAAACTCTAGGATAGGCTTGTAAGGGCCCCAGGGCCATTAGCTTGTTCTACCCATTTCCCTCTTTTTATTTTCCTACTCAAATCTTGTATCTTCTTTTTTCTCTTTTTCCCTCTTGCCTATAGAACTCTTTCTTTATAAGTTACCAATCATTTTTTCTCCTCACTTACATCTGATTGTAGTTCAGGGTCTCCCTCTTTTAATTCAAATATTTATACGTCTTGCATTTCTGTAGATACACTCAAACCATTTTTTTTTATTTCTATCATATGAGTTCAGTTCCTTATTTTACTCTTCCTTTTCTTTTTCTACATTTAATTCCTTGTCACCTTCCTCATTAATTGTTTTACCTTTTTATCTGTATTAACATTACATCTTCTAGCATCATGACCCAATTCCCCACACACATAACATTTTTTGTCAAAAATTACTCACAGGATGATACTCCTTCCTATAGAAAAAAATGTTTTTAGTTGTCCCGAATATTGAACTGCTGCTCTATTTCCACGCACATTTATCATACTTGGAATATGAATACTCCTGTCATTTTCTATCTTCAAAATAACATTACATTCCAAGCACTGACCCATAAACCTCTGTTATCAACATGTTTTAAAATGCTTTTCACTTAGAACATTTTTTTTAACAAATAGTCTTTTACAGTCTCTTTATCAGTCTCTGTAAAAACTGTATATTTACTTTCTTTTGAGTCTCTCAAAAATGCTTGAACCACATATTTATTCAATGGATACATATCTTTTTTTTTTCAAATCTTGCCAAAAACTTCTGTAAATTCATAGCAGTCTCAAAAAAGAAGTCACACTTTGTCTCATTTCCAATCAAAATAAAAGCTCCTACCTCTTCAGCTTCTTTATCTAAAGGTACAACTGTATCCCAGAATTCATACTTGTCCAGTGGCTTTTCTGCTTTAGCCTGTATCCTATGAACTTCTGTGTGTCCACACTCTTTTTCTTCTGTTTTTTTTTTCTTTCCCCTTCTCACCCTTCCTTACAGCATCTGGAAATTGTATCTTCTCCAAACTAATTTCTTCTTCCTCCCAGATATGATCCGCTTCTCCTCACGATAAGTCATTTCCAGTCTCTGGTTCTTTTTCATTGAACAACTGCTGCAACAAATCATCCCACAACCCTTCTGACTGGAGGGTTGTAGCAATACGTCACTGCTGTGACTCAACAGCTTCATCATACAGCTTCTGTTGAAAAAACACTTTTGTATCTTGTGAAAGTTTGGACATCCTCACTCATATCTCCCCTTGTGCTATCTCTTTCTCTTCTCTATTTGCCTCCACTTCTCTGGCTCCAGTCTTTCCTCTTCTGACCATATGAACTCCTGCCAAGGCTCGACCACCTTCATTCTTATTTGACATCTGACTACTTCTGTTTCATTGCCATTAACCACATTACCATCATGCTCCATACTTTCTCCTGGTTTCTGCAAGCCATCTTTGTACTAGGATAGGAAATCAAAAGTGTTGCATTCAGTAGCATCCCTGTATGCAAAAGAGTAGGGGAAGTTCCTCAGTGCTGTTGTCAAATTTCCCACAGTGGTATATATACCATCTCGGGTCTCCCATGAAAAGCAGCTACTAACCTAGTGGTACTAATGTGGTCAACAAAAAATAAATAAATAAATAAAATATAAATCCTGACTTCATAATAATGAGCTACTGGACTAGCTGTAGAATGGTATTAAATGTGAAATTATAAAACTAAGAACAGATCCCTCACAGTACTCCAGTAGTCAATTTTCTAATACTCTGTGTCCCACAATTGAACCATGCAGCTATCCAGTTCCTCAATCTTGCTCCTAGAGCCCTAACATAATATTGTGTCACCCAGTGAAGCTCCTCAATCTGGCACCCCCTCATCTGAAGTAAAAAAAGGTCTAAAAAGGTCCTCTAAGGAGCTCAAAAAATTTACTTCTTTCAGAATAATTCTAACAAAAAAATTGGTAACAAATGACTTGCTTCATTCATTCTGAATTACTACACACACAACAATAAAGCCATAGTACTTCAGTCATGACTGAAATGTGATAACTGCATCCAGAAACTGAATGCTGGTAATACTCTACCGGTGACCGACATCTACAAATCATGCTTCATGACACCTTGTACAAGGGTAGCTGTACCATCTGCCTTACCTTAGCTATGCTTCTTTTTGGTCTTACCCAGACCCTTCCAGTTTTGCAGTCAGCCTCTTATGTGAGGCCTTGTTGATGTCCAGCAACCTTTGCTGGCATTCCCTTGTCAAATTCACCTGTAACATAGTCATAAAACTGCATTAGGGTTGACTGGTAGTTCTGTTTGACTATGGACCCATCTTCATTGCCATCCTGAAGACTTTTGACCTCAATAAATGCTACCTACATTCCTTTTATGATTCTCTCCATTATTTTATCTACCACTGCTTTACACTAACTGGCGTATAGTTTAACTGATATCTCCATCACCCCACCTCTGTACAAGGGCACCACCCTTGTTATCTTACAGTCCTCTGGCACTCCCCACACTAGCCAGTAATATAATGTAAACCTTCTTCAGGGGTTTATCATCAAACTTGCCAGATTTATGAGGACCCTAGGAGGCATCCAATCTGGTCCTTATGCTTCATCCTCCCTAAGGGTAGACAGTTGTCTCACAGCCTCCCCCTTTCTCCTGCTATCTGCTGTGAAGTCCCTTCTCTGGGCCAGTAATCAAGGGTCCTTAATCCTCACCACTGACACACAGAGGGACATCCTCTTGGGACAAAAATAGACACACACAGTATTTCCAGATGCAGCTTTCTGCACCAAGCATAATTTCCCTTAAAACCACACAGTGAACATACTCAGTCCAGGGGCTGGGTTTGCCCTCTCTTTCTTCAGGCCCCCAGTAAGACTCCCCACTGGCACAGCTGTAGAGCTGAAACCTGAGCTGACTGTTCCAAGCCAAGTCCTCCACACCCTGTGAAATCAGTGCTCTGTGTCCCTGCTCTAAGTAGCTGATGGATACACTCTATGAGATTTGATTTTCACACACAAACACACACACACACACACACACACACACACACACACACACACACACACACACACACGCACACACACACAAACACCTGGGAAAGGCTGGCACAGATTGACCGGCTCTTCTACCTTTGCCCAGACTATAGGGCAGTTATACTGCCACCAGCCAGATACGCTAAGGCTCTTACAAGGGCACCCAATTATATTAAGCACAATTAATACTAATACAAATGGTAGTGTTTGACCAATGCAGCAAGGCTTTCAGGAGTGGCTACAGTATCACCAAATAAATATAGGTACTCTAAAAGTCTACAATATTCTCTAAATGACCAGCCATACTGAAAAGTTTAAATATATTTAATAATAAGCAATAAAAGAACATGAAAAAATCTATTTACAATAAACACCAGAGTTTCAGGCCAAAGAAATATTAAAAACAACCCAGATGGATAGATTCACACAGTTACAGAAAAACAGTACTTAACTACTCTCATTGTATTTTCCTGGTTACTTACTAAAGCAAGGTAAAATGAAGTGGGGGAGTGATCTTCCTTCTTTGTTATGTTTCAAAAACAGACTGCCCTGAGACTTCTGTCTCATCTAGTATTAAAGCAACATTTCAGTGCTGGATTACAAAATGACATCATATACATCTGGTCATCTGACTGTGATTCCAACACTATCCTCATTTACAAGAAAATGAACCAGAATGTAACACATATGTGTTATCATACACACAGATATAGCTTTGCTAAGATACGTTATAGCAGCTGGAATTTATAAAACCATTTCAAAACTTCTACCCTTCCACGGTAGTAATTAATTCACTCCTAAGGACATTACAGTAGGAGTCCTAATCCTGGTTTTCACAGACAATTTGTCTCTGGCTGAAATCAGAACTGTAAGATACAATATTTATGGTCTAAATCAGGTAATTTAATTTCAGACTATTTTTCAAAGTTAGCTGGACTGAGATTAACCTCTACTCTTCTAGTATCCTCTGTTACAATATATTAATTTCAACAGTTACAATACAGTCTGACATACAGGTGTATTTCTTTTCTGTCCAGCAAGACCCACTGCTGTTACATTTATAACACAAGCAGCTTTACAAATACATTTTCAACACAAGCACCTGTGCAAACCAGTTTGATATACAAATATATAATTATTTACAAAACTCCATCTAGCTATGCTGGCATATGTTACAGATCCACTGCCCTACTTCTCTTGGCATTTCTGGCAATATCGCACATCATCTCATCTGCCCATTATTCTCTCCATTCTTCCCAGCCTCCCTTCAATCATGGCACTTTGCTCAGCTAAGTCAGTTCTATCCATCCCCTCATATTTGTCTGCTGTTCAGCTTACAAAGTCTTCCCTTCTTGATGTCTTGTGGGAATCCCAGCTGTACTTTAGCCTTTGATACCTTAGTAGATTAGTTGAGGCTAGTCTTTTAGTACTACACCTACTCTGCCTCCATCATTCCCTAGTTTCTACCTGTTGTAGGCCCTACTACTTGCCTTAATTCCCGATCTCACATTCCTGGACACATTAACCTTTTTTTCTTTTTTTTTTACCTTTTTGCTTTTTGTTTTCATGTTCTTTTCCTTAGCCTGGAGTAATCCATAATTGACATTTTCCTGTAGCTTGTTTACTTTCTCAATTTGTTCCCAGTTTCTAAGTCATCCTTGACCATCTCCTTCATTGGGTCTATATCACTTCGCCGAAATGGCAGAAGTTCGAACAGCATATGTTTGAACTTCTAACCTCGAAGTGCAAAACCATTGAAGGCTTAGAACATCAATTTTTTTCCCAGGGAAAACATCGCTGTTCCAAGAAACACACACGCACACACAACACAAGCACACCAAAAAAACAGCAATCCACACACATACACTTAAAATCCTACATCTAACCCTACACTAAACTGTACATACACTACTATCTATCCATTTACCTTAACCCAAACCCTAATCCTAAGGTTCATCACTATCACACACTCACTTGATCTGTGCCCTAACCCTAACTCATCTATCCCACCCTAACCCTAAAGTCTGTCACTATCACACACCCACCTCACCTGCGCCCTAACCCTAAATCACCTAACCCGTGCCCTAATCCTAACGTCCACACAATCACACACTTACCTGAACCTGACCCATAACTTTCCACCACAGTGCTGAAAATCGTGAAGCCACAGAAACGGCTCACCAAATTCTTTCCCTGGGAAAGAATTTGGTGTTCCGCGGCTTCACAATAATCAGTTTTCAAACTTCACAGTTCGAACGTATGGTGTTCGAACTGCTGAAGTTTTGATGAACTGATAGGAACCCCCTCATCAACACATAATCCACTCTTCTAAGATCCCATACCATCAGCTTTGTCCTTTAATTTTTGCTCTTCTATCTTAATATACACCACACAGCATCATGATCTCTGTTGGCTAATGTTGCCTTAACTTAAACATACACAATACCACCAACTAATTTGGTTAATTCCACTTCACAAGTTGCATTCCTTCTGGTACAGTCCTGCACCAGTTGAACAAACCTCGTATGTCTCAAAACTTCAGTGAAGTCCCATTGCCTTTATACCTAGGAGTTCATAGGAGTTCAGTATTTCAGGTTTCCCATGAGTACTAGCTTCTTCCACCTATGCCCATTATTCCACTGTAATCCTCTCTAGTCTCTCATTCTCCTCATCTATTGCTCTGTCTGCTGGAGAATGAATTCCATGAATCAACTATCTCTCCCCTCTTCCATTACCACAATGCTGGTAGGCTTGACCTACCTTCTAACCCTGGCTGCATCCTTGGCACATGTCTGGATTGGTGTTCCTCCTCCACTCTGATCTCATATTTGGTGACCTCTTTAGTGCAGACTGTGACTCTACCTATATTTTTCCCTTTTCTGTAATACTTGAACAGCCTATACCCAAGCACCTGTATGTCCCACCCCTTCCTACCATTGATCTATGATTTAGCGATTTCTGCAATACTCATCCTCTTCCCCTCCATCACTCACCTCCCTCACCTTCCTACCCAGCCTTCTTGTATTACATTGTTACATTGTAATACTAAGTAATGTGCATACTCTCCAGCTGCATAACTGCTCTCAGCTATTTCATCTTCCTAACCAGCCTTCTTATATTAACTTCTTATATTAAATTGTTATGTTGTTATTAAGTGGTATCCACCATCTACTCCTGCATCACTGTTCTCATCTCCCTCATTTTCCTACCAAGCCTTCTTATATTACAGTGTTACATTGTAAAATTAAGTAATGTGCATGCTCTCCTCCTACATTATCACTCTCATCTTCCTCACATTTCTATCCAGCCTTCTTATATTACATTGTTATACTATAATATAGAAATAACTGACAACATGGGTGTGGTATATTGAATATTTACCCATGGTCCATGTGGTTTAATCACAAGGGTGAAGCGCAAGTGATTAAACAAAGCCAACCATGGGTAAATCTTCAATATACTGTACCACACCAAGGAGTCAGTTATTGCTATTATACAATGACATTATTTAAGAAAAAAATTACTTACGTTTCTTAAATAATGACCGGGATTCACTAATCCTCCATGTAAGACTAACTAAGTCTTACACGGAAACTGCAGTCTAAGAGTATGATGTCAGCATGTCATGCATATTCATGAGGGCATGCTGACTCAACTCTAAGGCTTACACAGAGCATGCACGAGTGCAGGGGGCGTGTCAGACTGCCGAGCAGTCCAAATATCCATGCCCCTTTAAGTGCCTAAACTGCAAATGTCAACTGAAATGAGCGAGTCCACTCAAATGTCCACATACCCAACATTACACTCCCCCACATTCTAAATCTCTGTACAAGTTTAAAATGTAAAGCTTTCCTTTTTTTTTTTATTATTCCCGATATAGCTGCTCGTATTTGCACGTGTATGCACGGGTTTGCCCATTGCTTAGCTACAGTTAGCAATGTAGACATCGAAGAGGATAATAAACTATTTATATGCAAATTAATTCAAATAGCAATAGCATAGTGGTAGAACCCTCGCACAGAAAGGAGGCATTCCCGGTTCGAGTCCCGCCACTCCACTACCTATTTTCTGTAGGAAATGTGTACATAAAAAGAATTCCTGACATTTACCTTTTAAATTTCACTAAAATGCATTGAAATGGCCTATGTGGTAGTGAACGATATTTTATATATATATAAGAAGGTGGAATGGTCATGCATACTGATAAATGCATAAGTAACGTATCTTAAGCAATGTGAAGCACTACTAAGCAAAGTTTACTAGTATTAAGCACAGGTAAGTACAATTGCTCATAGCTTATTACTGCTTTAACTAGAGCAATAGTTTTGCGCGGAGCTGTGAACTGCGCTAACTAGCGCAACGTTGGGCAACGTCGGGCAGCGTAGAGCAACGTCGAGCAATGTTGGGCAAAGTTGAGCAAAGTTGGCAAAACACAGCCACACCTCCTAGCCAGTCTGACCAGTAGTAAAATAAAAAGCAATGACAGGCCTCAAACCCGGGATACTGTGCACCATAATCACAGTACTAAACCACTAAGCCATGGCAACTTTAAATATGGATGCATTTCCAACACACTCATATATATCAATGGAAGTTTACCAATTGCTAAGCAGGTTTGCTTTCAGCTGAGATTTTTCAAAACCGGCCAATCACAAATAAGTGCGGGAAATGAGGCATATTTAAGCTCCATAGGTGGGAATAATTGCCATAACTGGTTGTAGCTCCCATCTGCAGACAGTATGGCTAGTGTTGGAGAGGGCTCTCGTTTTCGAGCGCAATGGTGGGGCATTGAGGAGTCAAAAGTAATGGTTTGGCTCCTCATCCATCATCATGATGCAAGACTCCAGCAGGGCCAGTTTCAGGGCACTGAGTACAAAGTGGAAGCCTGGAACTGTCTAGCACATGATCTCACCAGTGCCACAGGCGTCCCTCGGACTGGTGAGCAGGTCAGACACCACTTCTCAGACCTGAAGAGATGCAAGGAGGACCGACTGAATCAGTGGATACAGGAGGCCCGTGAAATGGAAAATGCCCCACTACTGAGTATGTAGCCATGGAATGAAGTATGTAAGAATTGCTATTGTAGTCTATGTTATGGATAGGTATGTCTCAATATTCCTTCATTTACTTCACAGCTGCAGGTGTCCGTGCTGCGAATCAGCAAGCCTATGCAGATAGGCTGCTACAGCTGCGCCACCAGGCAGGTTAATAATTATTCTGCATGTGTTGTCATATAAAAGAAGTGAGAGAGCCTGAAAAAGAGTGTTGTAACCCATTAATAAAGGTATAATGAGTGTTGAATAACTTCTCTGCATGTACTGTTATATAAAATAAGTGAGACAGCGTGAAAAGGTGTTGTAACCCATTAATAAAGGTATAATATGTCTTGAATAAAAGACCTCTGCATGCACTGATATATCAAATAAATGAGAGAGCCACTAGAAAAGTGTGTAATGTAATTAATAAAGGTATAATTCATGGAGTGTGTCTGTGTCACTTTCTTCGATATGTTGTTGTACCCTTGCATTATAGATATAGTACCGTTGTATTAAGCTCAGTCAACTCACACATGGGTAGGCCCATATAAAGTGGATGAAGGGAGTGCCAGTAGCTGTTAAGCATATATACAGTCCTCAACTGTCGGTTCATGGCCGGCATGTACAGGTTAATCTGGCACATGAGTAGCTTGTTATTGTGTTCCCCGGAAATGTCAGTGTGCTGCTAGAAACGTAGGGGCTGTCAACATATACCTGATAATGTCACCTGAACACATCCAGATATGTAGATATATAAATATAAATGAAATATATAAATATATAGCAGTAACATCTGCATCCAGGATAGTTTGTATATCAGATACAGGTCAGGTATATCAAAAACTAGCAAAACCCATTTTACAATTTAACGGACATTGCCTAGTGCAATAATACATGTAGGGGATATATACATGCAGTCAATAGGAATGTAGTGTAAACTATAAGTATATATAAGTTGTTAATGGAGGTATCTTTTTACACCCTACTGTATGTGCATAAACAATGCAATTCCACACCTCAATGGGTATGTCTAATCTCATAACATTTGTTGGGACACATGTCCTATTGGTTTATAAATATCTGCATTTACTTTGATGCATGTGCCCTGTTCACATACCACAATCTTGGTGGCCTGTTGCCACCAATCAATCCTGCATGCTGTTGGAATGTCCACTGTTGTTCAATATATGCATGTGTTATGCTTGCTGTTCAACTGTTGGAACTCTGGTGTGTTGGGTTAATGGGAATAATATTGTATGCTGTTACAACTAAATTGGAATGCTGTTGGCAATTACTAACCCATATTGTCATTAAATCCTTCTAAACATAGAACGTATGGGAAGGCCAGTCCCAGCGGACCAACCTGTCCCACTTCAGCTGGCGATGGCACCTGGCACCAGCAGGTCCGGTGCTCAGCCCGGGATCTCCTCCTCCATTGGTCCTATGCCACCTTTGGGTGGAAGCGCTGCAGGGGATGGGGCTCATCCCCCCCAATGCAAGCGTGGCCAGAGGAGGGCCACCTATCACCCTCTGAATGGTCCAGGCTGTGGTGCATAGGGAGATCGAGCATTCAGTTGCTGATCCTCTACGCCAGCTCGAGGCAAGAGTGGCACGACTCATGGGTGAGCCTGCCCCTCCTACGCAGCCCCCAGCACAGCTACCCTCCGGGCTGTGAAGGTGCAGTGGTGACTGCTCATGGGTGGGGATCTGAGTTCCACTGTTGCCATCTGTGGGCTCATGGGCTTGCGATTTCCAAACACCCTTCCCCGTCAATGGTGTTCACCCACCCCATGTGTCATATTCCACCCTTGTATGCGTCTTGTTTGTCTTGCTGTTTACCTCCCCAACCTACCTCCCAAAATATACCTACTTCCCCTACCCCACATTCCACTCTCACCTGAAAAAAAATGGGCAATCTGCTCCCACAAAAAAAGTATGCCCCATACATAGCTGCCCATTTTGCACACATGTTCGCTGGACACATAAACTGAAATTTTAATTAGCAGTACAACATACTTTGTTGTCCTCACCCCTATCTCAGGGGTGGAAGGTTTCAAATTTCCCTCCAAATTACTAGTATATGCCCAGCTGTTGCTGTTAAAGAAATGGGCAGCTATGGACCTTCCTTACACCCGTCCTGCACATCCCGAGCTGTTTTCACTACTGTCTTTCCCCCTTTGTGCCCCTTTTCACCACTTTCCTATCTCCCAATTTCTTTTCATTCAAAGAAATGAGTGCAGGGGTTTGCAGGAGTAAGCACTTTTAGCTGGTTTGCGCGAGTGTGCGCCTGTGTATGCTTAGCTAAGTATTGCTAAGTGTCACGCAAACCTGTGCAAACCCACTTACAACTGCTTAAAAGTGCCTTAGTCACCCTGCATGTGAGGGGCCTTGTTCTGCTCAGCAGCAAAATAAAACACCAATGTCAGTCTCGAACACCGGACCTTGGACACACTAGACTGCATGAAGTACCACTAAGCCACAGTAGATATACAACAGGCTGTTGCTGAAATATATATACCATGCATCAGAATGAGTGAATGTAAAGTTAAGATAGGAATGCCATAACACAAAACCTGTTCTGTGGAACTTTACCAGCAGTTGTTGTGGAATAGCATTGCATGACTGATAACAGAACCAGACATTTTATCAGTAAATAATGCTACAGCAGCACTTTACAACCCCCACACAGTATCATAGCAGGACAATCCCGACCCAAATGTACAAATTACCTGTGTATTCAAGGTCCAGCAAGGATGTAGGTAGGCATACTCAGTACTGGAATTGTCCAGTTTTCATGAGCATCCTGTGCTAATGTCAACAAAAAAAACACAAACTGTGCAGAAGTGAGTACATTAATATCCACAGTATAGCAGTTCACAAACAGTTCATGTGCCAAATGAAAACATCTCAATAACTACGTATGTATGGCAGCTACTTGTATAAGTAGAAAAGAAACTACATACTCCCATGTATCTTGTGTTAGCATTTGTAGGGGTGAGTACAAATCTACACTGTCAACTGTGTACTGGAAGTGGCAACATTCAGGTCTGAGTACAACATTCAAATCACTGGCTACACCCCTAGCATTGGTTATAAGAAGTATACCAACCTTCTGACTTACACAACGGTGTCCACAGCAAACAAGCATGTCCCCCACTTCAGAAAGCTGAAAGAGCTATGCCTACCTGACTTAGCAATTTATAGCATTGGGTTGCTATGACAGTGAGTACTGCAAGTACCACACAGCAGGCTGCATGCAATTGCCAAATGGTGGCCACCAATTGGTGCAGAGGCCATCACATGCACATGTGCAGATACCCATAAAAGCAGGCTGTACTTGCTGTCCACACATGCAATCATCTCATTGCAGGTACGGAGGGAGAGAGAGAGAGCGAGAGAGAGAGAGCGAGAGAGACACGGATGCAGACGCAGACAACAGCTGCAGAAAAAAAGAAAAAAAACCCCAAATATATCAAAAGAAAAAGTTATATATTGAAAGAAAAAAATAAAAAAAAATAAAAGAATATATTGAAAAAAATATATAGAAAAAATATATTGAAAAAATATATATTGGACAAAAAAAAATAATATATTGAAAAATAAATATATTGAAAAAAAATATATTGAAAAAATATATTGGAAAAAAATATATTGAAAAAATATATTGTGAAAAAAAAAATATATATATATATATATTGAAAAATAATTAATATATTGAAAAAAATATATATTGAAAAAAGATAAATATATCTCAAAAAATAAATAAGATATAATAAACAAACTATTACAAAACACACAGAAACGACAAATACGAACACATACAAAGGAAAGGTATGTAACAGCTAATTATTTACTGGCATGTAGTAGATGTTTATGAAGAGTACTCTACATAGTTTAAATCATCCATATGTGGCAGCAGTACATATCTATGCACAGATGCCCTGCATAACTACTGGCATGGAGAAATCAGTGTGTAGCTGTGTGCAGTGGGATATGACTGTGACATATGTAGTTCAGCATTAAATGTCAAACATCTGATCCATGTTATCTGTGTTCTGTACAGCAGTGTGTACAATGTCTGTTTGAGGGAGTAGCGCATACGGTTATATAAACATGGATGTGACAGAGTAACAAATGCATGATAGTCATATTAATGTGTAGCTTAGCATTGGCAACAGCTGTACCAGGCTAGTATGCTAATCTAGCATTTGCAGCAATATATACACCCTCTAATATTACTGTGTGATCACATGTGATACCTGTTCATGTTGCAGCAAGGCCCAACAGGTCAGCCATGAGGTACACGAACGTACAACAGTGTGGACCTTGTGTGTGTATGGCACACACATATGGAGAGATCTGTCTGTGTCAGATATATTAGCATCTGTACATGTGCATAGAGCAAGGGACATACTGCAACTGTTTGTGAAGGGTGGACATATATATGTTGTTTAAGATTGCTATGTGCATATTTCTATGTAGGTTGTAGTGTGTGGCAAACAAGACAGCATACAGTGCTGGTATATGATATGTGGTGGTTAAACGTTGTGGGTATGATTTGTCAGGTTTGCAGTGTTGCAGCCAGTGAGGCCTGCTAAAGCTACATGGGCTGAGAACACCTTCAATGCATTCTGCACAGCACTGTGGAATATTATGACATAACTGTATACCTCACAACCTTCACATAAGTGATACCCCCACCATGAAAGGTGGACTGTATATGTGCCTATATGTATATCTATATGTACACCAATGGATGTCTATATGTATGTGTGTATATATATTTATATATATATATATATATATATATAGAGAGAGAGAGAGAGGGAGAGAGAGAGAGAGAGAGAGAGACAGGGACATATTTACTGCAACAGATGCCTGGAGTCAAAGCCATGTACTCAAGCTCAGTGTTGACACTGCATTGGCATCCCTTCTTGCAAAAACTCTGTACCCATTAATTAACACATAGGAGGTAGTCTACTAAACACCAAAGGTGTGATAAGAGACCATGGGACACAGGTGGACAGTAGTCTCCCATCTGATAATCACAGTGCCACACTAGTCATGTCATCTGTCTACGTGGCACGTCATCACAAAAGGTGTGTCATCCAGGGAAATATAGGTCAGTGTTCCCCTCTACTCATCACACATAAAGCCCATTATAGAGTACAATGTCCCATGTGGTATGTACCTCACAAGACATCTACAGCAACTGGAAATGACACAGACATACCTCACAAAGAGTAATACCGGCCTCAAACAGATGCCCTATGCAGACCGTCTCACAAACCCACAGCTAGACTGTGTCGCATACTGCCTACCCAGAGGTGACCTCTGCCTAACATACTAAGCTATGTCAAACTCAGAGCTGTTGGACATGCTCCACGTAAACAGATCACAATCCCTACGGGCTACATGCTCTAGGGACCTAAACCTTGTGACCTCAATAAACATCACATGCTGGAGGGATAGATTCCTATCTCAGAGACATCCCATACTCTGGAACAAACCACCTATCAATAGCAAACAAAGCTCCTAATTAGCAGTCATCATAAATAACCCTGATGATTGTATGGGAGATAGGAAATACACCCCGGGAATCACCTCTGTGGCTCTGCTTGTCAGGGCCACGTGAAATGTAATTACTTGTCTGTCAAAGGCCAGGGTAGCATATGGCTAGACCTCTATAGGCCCTAGGGCCAATAGCCTATTACCTACCTATGAAGCGATACACATCCACATGTACTTGTTGCAATAATTGCTATGTGAGGTTGACTGAGTGTGATGGTGATTGTGTCGGTGAATGTGTCAGATTTCTGTATATGTGTGATAGCTTAGTGGGAAACTGTTTCTGTCATGGTATTATGTGTCCTAGCTGTGATCCCAGTAAAAGATGTGCATGCAATTGCTAGGCGGAAAAAGCAGTATGACTTATGGTCTGTCATAGTCCCTTGGTGTCGACTGGGGTGTCCCAGTGTAGGCCAAAGCAGTACATTTATGCTTATTGAGTGTTACTGCTGGTGAATACAACTCCTGTATGAACTGTGGTACTACCTGAAGCTGTATGCCTAAACAGCACAGTATGGTGTATGTCCACATTTCTTGGAACTACTGTTTTGTGTGTTCCCTGTAGTCCTCACAGATTACATACCTCAGGCATAAGTTTTCGTAACTACTGACATACAGTACTGTATGGTACACAGGTAAAGGTCATCTGGGTTGCCATACCTTTGTGTCTGGTATGTATGTCTGATGTGTGTGTGGGTATGCCTGTACCATGGCCTCGGTCATATTTGTCTTACAGGATATAGGTGTGTATCTAGCAACATGTATAGTGTAGTACAGCAGTATGCCACCTATATTAACGAATGTGCACATTTGTTAGGTAGGGGTTTGCCATCAACGACTACTGTGGTATACTGGTAATACTGTAACTGGACTTTACAATCATTGTAATGGATTACATATTTCTTGATGCATTAGCTTGATATATACCTCCTGTGGCTAGGTGGTGCATTGTGTCGCATACAGTGTGCCATGTACTGTTTATACTCTTACATACTGGTTTATCTTTGTTGCTGTGCAAAACATGGTTTGATATATACAGTGTGCCAGGCACTGTCAGACAGTTGTGGGCTGAGCACTGATATGTGGCATTGAAAGTGTGTATCCTCTGACAGCCAATAGGTTGCTATATATGGCCGTTTATTGATATCTGTACTTTAGAATGTTAAGTGTGCCACATGACTTGCTCACACATATTGTTTCATTGTCTTCCAGGGTCATATCCCACCATAATAACCCCAGCTATACTCCAGGATAGGAGGAACTGATAACAACAAGCCTGGTGCAGCACTATGCCCTGCTGTTCTCCAGAACCAGCCAGGACCAGCATGAGTGGACTGCACTGTGGCAAGATCTTGTCAGTAGGGTAAATGACATAGGCATGCATAACCGGACATATGAGCATGTACGCCATCACTGCAGTGATTTAATTAGACATGTCCAGCAGCGTGCGTCTGATATCCATAGACAACAGCTTGCCACAGGTAGTGGGGTAGCCATCCACCCCCCCCTCACCAGAGTGGAGGAGCTGCTCCTGAGCCAGGTGGCTCCTGGCCAACATCAACAAGTAACATGTATCATCATGGAGGCCGGAGCCACACAGCAAGTTGACACAGAGCGTGCAGTTAACATGGTATAGCTGTAGACTACTGTTACCTCTGCTGGTAGAGCATGCTTATGTGAGATGTGTACTGTGTAGTTAGAAGATGTGGTGCCTAGTGTTGTGCAATACTAATAATTAGGAATATAATCTGTAGGCCTGTGACTGTCAACCGTTGTACTACTGTAACATTGCAAACACACAGTAGCAATGCCACAGTTGTTGCCACTGACAAACTGTCTCATATCCTTGTAGGTCCCTCTGGTGTGATAGCAAGGCAGCAGACCCATGCTGGTGAGTGTGTTCTACATTTAAAATTGCTAATTATATGTGCATGTCATAGGTGAGGTGTAGGCCATGTACACGTATCACACCTACGCATAATGCATGCTGTGCAAGTTTGCTGTGAGACTATGCACATCCCAGTAATGTGGGTAGATGCCTGAAACACATACAATACACAGAGCATCCCACACAATTGTGGCAACACTGTAGTGGACATTGGATAGGCAGAGTCGAAACACATGCATGCACACAAACATTCACAACTTTGTCATACGCAGTACACGTTAACATGCTACACATGGTGTATTCAGACACCCGCTGTAAGGTCACACTCCAGTATCCCAAATGTCATCCACACAGCACACATAATATACCTGAGGGATAGATGCCTCTCATGTGGCTGTGTGACACTCTTCAACACATAACACATTCATGTTAGGCAATGCCCCCTATTGGGCACCATACAAACCCATGTAACAACTGGCTGTGAAATGGTGAATGTAGCCATGGTACTACAGTTCCAGTACAGCATGGGATGTGCCGGTCTGGCACACATTAGTAGCCTTGAGTGACCACATGATGCTGCATGATGATGGCTTATGGTACTACACCCCATCCAGTTACAGTGACCACAGTACCACACATAGCATTAACTGCTATGCACCTCAATGTTGTGTCTGTGCAAACATATGCACCAATACACAATATGCATAGCAATCACCATTTGTACAAAGTGACACATATATGTCTTGTAATGCTATTGAGTGTATAGGTCACATGACACACACTGTGTATGTGTGATGTTTAATGTTGCAGTTGTGTTGTAGCATGCCATGTCATGGCTGGCACTGGCATGTCCACAATATGTCCTACATTCACCATTACCATTGTACAATGGCTATGTTGAGCAATGGTATTCCATCAGGTATACATGCACCACTCATCCTGTGTGTATACATAGCATGCATGTGCTAAACCTATGTCCACAATCATCTGCTAAAGACACAGACGCTCTAATCAGAAATGGATATCTATGTGTCACACAGATACACATCCAGCCATGGTATGTATACCTGTAATGATGGTGCACAGGACATTGCAGAGCTTTTAATTCTTGCACAGCAATGTTGTGTCCATGTACATATTGCATTCCAGGGTGAGGCCGATCACTGAACAACAACACACATGCATCAAAGCCATGTATACTGTTATTAACAAGGGCTGTCTACACCCGCACTGCATGCTGTTGAGCAGCACACGTCCTGCATGCTGACACGTGTGATATAACTGTTTGCCTTGTGATACTGTACCCCACCATCACCCACTATTGAGTATGTTCTGGATTGCTGGTGGTGTATGTGTGTGTGTGTGTGTGTGTGTGTGTGTGTGTGTGTGTGTGTGTGTCTGTTTTAGTGAGGAGTGCATTTGTGTGCATGTGTGCATGTGTGCATGTGTGCATGTGTTCATGTGTGCATGTGTTCATGTGTTCATGTGTTCATGTGTGCATGTGTTCATGTGTTCATGTGTGCATGTGTGCATGTGTACATGTGTTCATGTGTGCCGACATCATGTACAGGTCGTAAAGTGTGTTTCCTGTCTTCCTCTTACAGGTGCTGACTTTGGACTGGTTCACTGCAGCGGGGAAACTAATGTCACTGAGCAAAATAGTGATGATGATGATGATAGGTGTGTTGAGGCACAGGCATGTTTGCCAGGGTCAGTCGTTGGGCCACCAATCAACAGTACACAAGTGTCCACCCCATCCATGCACACAGTCATACTGCCAATACATCCATTACCAATGCCCTTAGCTGAGGGACAGCATACAGTCAGCATTGGCCAGGACAGTGTGGTATCCATGGCACATGCATCCCAACACAGCAGCCATACCCAGATGTCTGGAAGGGTACCACATAGGCAGATGTCCAGGGGTTCTCATCAGAGCACTGCTGCTCATCATGCCACTGGCAGACGTGCCACAGGTCTGACAATGTCACGCATGTTCCAGGCTGTCATGGAGGCACAGGCACGTATGGAACGGTACACCAGACAGGGACTAAGGGCACAGAGGGCACATAACACCACCGTAATTGACAGTATCTGTGACCTAGCAAGTGCAATCCATCATTACACTGAGGTCACTGATAGACATTAGGGAGAGACATTAGATGTCCTTCGCAATGTCATGTCCATGTGTCAGGACAGTGCGGGATAGTTGAGTCATCAATGTGGACGTATGCCAGAAATATCAGCAGCTGGCAGTCGCCACGGACGTCCCTCAAGTCACCGCTGCCCCTGTAGTGCCAGTACCAGCCCCAGTAATGTTGGGGGTGGGCTGTCCATAGAACATCCTAGAAGACCACATGCACGTTGCTCTGGACAGTCCTAGCAGGGACCTGGGTCCAGTGTACTTCCATCTACCTCTGGGGATAGTACCCAGTCTGGCTTAGTACCTGATAGTGTCAGTAGCACCCCTGCTAGGCACAGGTACCGTATCCATGGCTAGAGATGGTGATTTGTAAAGCCTGGCAGGTACAGTCTGTGGCTGTCCCACAAATACCCATATATGGCAGCCACATGGTGGAACTGTGTGCATGCAGACACACACACACACACATGAACCAGACACCTAGAGCTAACACATACCCACACACATTACATCAACATTGGCCCATAGCAGTACTCTTGCCCCACACACATACACACACATACATGTCGATTGGATGGCTCACTGTAGGCCTCTGGCAAACCAACAACACATCCTGTGCATATGATGAAACCTGTGCCACCTCCTGTCATCTGTAACATCGATGCAGGAACAGGCTACCATGGTGCTGATGCACAGGGTGACTTTATAGCAGTATAGCAATGTTACCATGTTGTCAGCAGTAGAGTGTAATGATATGCTTGAAGGTGTAGCTGAGCAGGCATGATGCAGTAAAGCTATGATTGTCATTGTAGTATTGTTTACACCAGTGTTAGTTAAAATAGTGTATTGTCCGCCCATGTGCCACTTGGCTGATGTGTGTAGTATTGGCAGCATGTGTTAGAGAGTGGACAGTATGTGTGGGATGTGTGTAGCACAGATTTGCAGTTGTACATTTGTGAACTTGGTGGAGGTGCAGTGTCTGCATGTACGTGCATAGTGGACACATGGGCAGGGTGATATGCCCTGTATTACACAGTAACACTACATAGCTTCTATTGGTGGCCAGTATGCATTGTATACACACATTTTGAAACCTGACTACACATGTGTGTATGACATGGTTTGACACTGTGCTGTGGGTGATTCTGTCATTGTTCTGCATTCTGGTAGTATACATAACTTCAACAGCCTGACCATAACCAATCGTTAGATGATGTTTTCACAACTAACACACAGCTGTAGGACACACAGCAACATTTGGATCCTTCAGGTACTATACCATGCCAGTAACCAGTGGTATTCACCTGCACCCATTACTGAGACTACTCCTGTTTGGCATATAGCTCTCTTAGGTCCAAGCACTCACAGTAGGGATATATCCGTCCACGTCTGGTAATGCATACTGTGGCCTATAATGCAGTCTCCAGATGACACACACATCCTCCACAAGGGTATCATACAGACAGATAACTGTTGTCAAACCCATGCTGTAAAGCTATTAGCCAAATTAAGCATAGTCATCCACCTTTATGGAACATAGTATCCCCACAGTACCACATAGGTAGTAGCCATCAACATGATGAACAGGTACCGATGTGTACATGCAACCAAGTGTTGCGTCATCTCTCCTTTGATAATCACAGTTCCTAAGGTATTTTGAAATACCTCGGTGGATCACATAAGCAATAAGGGGTCTGCATGCATATCCACAAAGGTTGTTGTACACCTATAATGAATAGTCATCATTGACAGACTTTGCTGCATTAGAACAGGTCTAACATATACCTCGGCCATAAACCCTCACTCACACACAATTCAATAGAAACCGTAATGAGTGTGTGTGACACGGATGACCTAGGCCAGGGATCAATGCAGTGGCTGGCCTTGTCACAAGCATACAGATGTGACCTAAGGCCTGGGAAGCAGCAGCACAGTCTGGCAAAGATGACAGTTGTGTTCTTGGAGAAAGCAGTGTTCACACACATGCAATAATTGAGGTAACATGTACGTATATGTATTTGCCACACAGCTACCTCACATGTACAATGCATACTGATACAGTAGTAAACGCAACACCCACCACACATTGACCAACAGTGCTACACACATAGAGCACACACACACACGGAGTGCAGGATTCAAACCCCTACCTAACTACTTCATGATACTAGAGCAGTACACATTAACACAATGTGCTATACACATTAGTGGGATGTCTCTTTTCCACAGGTATATTTGTAAGATGGTGACATCATCAGACTTGACAAAGATTAGTATACCACTTTTAAAGTGTTTGAGTACTCTCCAAAAAAGGTTGCTCTTCTTCAAGGAGATCACACACAGACACACACTTGTCAAGTGCAGGATTCAAACCCCTAGCTAACTGATTTATGATACTGCAGGAGTACGCATTTACATAAAGCGCTATACACATTACTGTGAGCTCTCTTTTCCACAGGTATATTTGTAGGATGGTGACATCATCAGACCTGACAAAGATTAGTATACCACTTTTAAAGTGTATGAGTACTCTCCAAAAATGTTGCTCCTCTCCAAGGAGATCACACACAAACAGAAACACACTTGTCAAATGCAGGATTCAAACCCCTACCTAACTGGTTTATGATACTATGGGAGTACACATTTACACAATGCGCTATACACATTACTGTGTGTTCTTTTTTCCACAGGTATATTTGTAGGATGGTGACATCATTAGACCTGACAAAGATTAGTATACCACTTTTAAGGTGTTTGAGTACTCTCCAAAAAGGCTGCTCCTCTCCAATGAGATCACACACAAACAGACACACACTCACTTGTCAAATGCAGGATTCAAACCCCTACCTAACTGGTTTATGATACAACGGGAGTACACATTTACACGATGCGCTATACACATTACTGTGTTTTCTTTTTTCCACAGGTATATTTGTAGGATGGTGACATCATTAGACCTGACAAAGATTAGTATACCACTTTTAAGGTGTTTGAGTACTCTGAAAAAAGGTTGCTCCTCTCCAAGGAGATCATACGCAAACAGACACACACACTTGTCAAGTGCAGGATTCAAACCCCTACCTAATGGGTTTATGATATGACAGGAGTACACATTTACACAACATGCTACATACATTACTGTGAGTTCTCTTTTCCACAGGAATATTTGTAGGATGGTGACATCATCAGACTAGACAAAGTGGGTCACATTAGACGACATTGGGTGGGCTACATAGAAGGAATGTCTAAAACTTTGGCCGTGCGATCATCAGAGAAGAGTGTACTATCTAACTGTGTCCCCAGGGCCTTCATGACTTTCTCCATACATACTGGAGTAACACCTATGTGGTAATTTGTTTGCATTTTGTTTTAGCCAAAGGGGATGACTATGCATTCTTTGCCATTCTTCTTGGGGCATTGTTTTGAGACCAGGTATCTTTCTCTGTAAGCCCCTTCTGGAGGATGTGTGTGTCAGCCATAGAGTCGATTATTGACCACAGTTAGCAGTCATCTGCAAACCTGTTCAGCCATACTCCTCCCATGCTTGCCTGTACCTCTGAGCAGTGTCTACTGAACAGGTGGGGTCCCAGGGCCAAGACCTGTGGGATGCCATTTGTGACTGTCTTAGAGTCAGACATGGCACCCACAACTCTGAACATGTGTATTTGATCTGTGAGCCACTTGGCCACACATCCTGTGACATAGCTGTTGATGTTCAGGCTGGTAAGCGTGTCCATGATGACAGAGTGGGGAATGGTGTAAAAAGTCCTTAATGAGGTCCAGGTGGGCTGTGTGGACTACTTTCACCTCCATCTATGTCCTTGGTAACTGTTTGAAGTAAGTCAACTATGTTTAGGAGGCAGGATCTGCCTTTAACAAGGCGGTGTTGTGTAGAGTCCAGTGTCTGGAGGCCCCCAATGTCACTATTTATGGGTTCCATGACAATTTGCTCAATAGCTTTGTAGACCAGGCTGAGTAGACATATAGGGCAATGGTTTCCAGGTTCTGTTGTGGCACCTCCTTTGTGGGGCTGGATGACTGTTAGCGTATGCCATTCTTTGGGTACATACCCTGTGGTACAACTGAGTCTGGGCAGTGAGTGTAGGTGAGGGTGTAGTTCCTTTTGGGCCTAGTGTAAGACGCAGCCTGGGACACCATCCAGCTCCATTGATGCTGTGTTCTTGGCTTTGGAGAGAGCTGTCTTTACCTGCATGTCCATGATGTCTGGGGCTCTGCATCCTTCTGTGATGGACACAGGCCCTTTTGGGGGTGATGGGGGGGAAATTTGCACTGAACTTGTCCCCCAGGATGTGGGCAATGAAAGTTGGTTCAGTGTATTCCTTGCCATTTGTCAGTAGCTGACAGCATATTTAGAAGTTGACACCTACATGTCTGGTATAGCTACCGCAGGCTTTGTGGTTGTCATTCTTACAGTCCTTGGCAATTTGTCTTTTGAAAGTGTCCTTGAATTATTTTATGAGCGATCATTGCTTCTTCCTAATAATGATCAGTGATGCCTTTCCTTTAGTGAAGTTGGCTCTATCAGGTGTTAGTTTCCTCCTTCTGTTGTCTAGCTTATTTATTGGCAACGACCACCAGATTGTTTTCTTATTTTTGGAGGAGTGCATCTTGGTTTTATTTGTGATGTCTCGATCCATGCATCCCTGTAGATGCTCATAGGATTCACTTGTAAATGATTCGGCAGATTGTATACCATTATCCTACAGCAAGAGGTCTTTGGAACTTTCCACTTTTGTCTTGGGACGTGTGCAGTTTGCTTTTCAAAATGTCTTCACGGTGGTTTCATTGACTGGGTGGGGGGGCGGGATGTGGATGTCCAGTGTGATTACTTTATGATCTGATATTACCAGCGAGGGTTTTATCTCTGTTGTGGAACACTGGTACCCCATGTTGGTGATGATCATGTCCAGTATGGTGTTACCTCTAGTGGGCATGGTGACCAGCTGTTCCAGGGTGTTAGAGCTTTTAAACTCTAGGAAACATTGGGTAAAGGACGTTGTACACAAGTAATTCTCCCACTCAATGTTTGGGTAGTTGTAATCACCTCATATAATGGTGTTTGATAGGACCTCTATATTTTCCACTGTTTTCAGGAATACTGAGTGAGGTTCCTGTGACAAGGTAGGTGATCTGTAGCAGGCTACAATCTGATGAGCAGCTTTGCCCAATGTTAGTTGCACTTGCATGGTCTCCAAGGTCTGAAGGTGTGGGTATCCATAAGGTAAATGGGTACACCCTTTCCTTTTGTATTTCACTCGTGGTTTTGTGTCCGAAGGTCAGAGGGATTGTGAGTGTTTTACGTGGAGCATGTCCAACAGCTTTGCGTTTGACATAGCTTTGTATGTTAGGCAGTGAACACATCTGAGTAGGCGATATGCAAGGGAGTACAGATGGAGCATTTTGAGATGGTCTGTGTATGGCATGTATTTCTGGCCGTTAATGCTCTTTGTGGGGTTGTCTTGTGAGGTACATAGCAAAAGTGGCGTTGTACTCTATTATAGTTCTAGTGAGTGATGAGTAGTGGGGAACAATGTCCTCTTCTATTCTGCATGAGACACATTTTGTGATGAGGTGTGCCACATAGCAGGGTTTCCTGACTACTGTGGGGAAGTGATTATCACACTTGTGTCCAGTGTACACCTGTGACCCAAGGTCTCTTGTCACACTTTCAGTGTTAAGTATACTACCGCCTATGTTGTAGTTTTTGGCTACAGAGGTTTTAACAAAGGGGATGACAATGCACCTTTTGGCATTGAGCTAGAGCCCATGGCTTTGACAACAGCCATCTGTCTCAGTGAGGCCCTTTTGTAGGATGTCCACATCTTTAGTGTTTACAATTATGGCTCCTAGTTTGCAGTCCTCTGGTAACTTCTGTAGCCACAGACCTTCCATGTTAATATTTACTTCAGGGAAGTAGATACTAAACAGGACATGACCCAGGACTGGACCCTGTGGTACTGCACTCGTCACTGGACCAGTCATACTTGGAGTCTGCTACTTTCACAGTGTGTGTTCTTTCAGTAAGCCTGTTGGCAACCCATCTTGTGACATAGCAATTTATACCTAGTTTATTGGGTTTATTTATATTTCCAGAGTGTGGGGTGGTGTTGTAAGCCGTGGCAGGATCAACATAGGCTGTATGAACCACCTTACCCTTGTCAACGGTTCTGTTGACTGATTCAATGTCATCTATCAGGTTTAGGTGGCATGATCTGCATTTTACAAACTCAACATGGTTGTGGTCCAGGGTTTGGGGATTACAAATGTAATTGTTTATATGTTGTATGACGATACATTCCATGGCCTTGAAGAGTGGGCTCATCAGGCTAATGGGGTGCTAGTTCCTGGGGTCTGTGGTGTCTCAACCCTTGTGTAGTGGGATAACCGTCACTGTGCACCATTCAACAGGCACAAAGCATGAGGTGAGGCTATGACTGCACATGATACATCAGTGTGGTGCCTGTTCATCCTGTGGTTTGCGTGGAACACAGCCTGTGAAGTTATCTGGTCCCATGGCTGCTGTGATACTGGTTTTGGAGAGTGTTTTTTACCTGTGCAGCCATGATGACAGCAACTTTGCAGTCTTCCATTATAGAAATGTGCTCTTTCATGGGTGAGAGGGGGGTACAGTTAACACTGATCCTATCTGTCAGGATGTTGGCAATATCAGTTTTGTCTGTATAATTTAGTGCCATTGAGCTGTAACTCAGTACAGATCTGAGTGTAGCCATGACATGGACCTGTCTGTTGGGCAGAGATCTCCTGAGTAGACAGTATGCAACAGAGTACAGATTGGGTTACATTCAGTCTTGTTGCATGGGGCAACTGTTTGAGGGCAGAAATCCTCTTGTTAGGGTACTTCAGTGGTCTTTCTGGCTGCTGAACGTTCCTAGTCAGATTCATCACAAGTGTGTTGTGGTACTCTCTGATGGGTCTGATGACTGATGAGTACTGGGAACCTCCTTTGACCTACATGCACAGACCTTGGCAGTTTGTGTGAACACATAGCATGATTTTTTGACAACTTTGTGAATGTCTTTCTGGAAGTAGAGATGTCTATCCACATTTGTCCATAGATCCCTTATTATCATCTCCGTATTTGGCATGTGTGTGAGCATGCCCAGTATGACCTTTCAGTGTGATGCTGAATGAAATCCACTACATTTGTTGGAGTGTGTAAGCACGCCCAGTATAGACATTTATACTATATGTGTATGGAAAATCAATTTGTATTTTTACAGCAGGGCTCACCTTTGTGTCATAGATCAACAGGGATCATGCTGTGCCTGCAGGGCTTCCATGAGACACTTTGCATAGACTTATCAACATTTCTTCATACAGGGGGGACAGCTATTCTTTGTACATTTCAACCCAGAAGCACAATTGATTGTTACTGTGAGTGTACATAGGATGAGGGTTTCACCTGACACTTATACACATTTGCTATGCCTACACTGCTATGTACGGTACACCATTTCAGTCTGTACTGTTGCCTATCATACTGGCTTGAGGCATACTACTGTGCTACAGATCCTAGCATCCAATGTCACGTATATTAGATTGCGACTTCATAGCCTACACAACCCACATCACACCGCCTGGCCTGATGTTCTCTGTCTGCATAGGCCTGTGGGGGAGGTTACCCATATGCCTCTTTAGGGACATGATACAGCATTTCTTTGTGTTTACATTACTGTACAATTGTCCTGCTGTGTTTGTGCCACTGAAATGCTATCATGGCTTAGTGGCTCAGTACTGTGACTATAGTGCACAGTATCCTGGGTTCGAGCCCTATCACTGCTTTTTATTTTCAAGCTGAGCAGACCAGACTGCTTAAGGAACAGTAAAGCAAATATGAGCATGTTTACCTGACTTTGCTCAACTTTGCATGACTTTGCCCAACATTGCTCTAGTTAGCACGGGCAATTTTGTTTACATATACTAAATATTGGTAAATGCTACTTAGCACTGCTTTGTATTGCTTAAAACATGACAATCATGCCTCCGATGGTGCTGCAGGTCTGCCTATGTTGGATGCACATACTGCACTCCCTATACATGTATGAAAACAGGTAGTGTCAAGTTAGGCATCCCTTTTATTTTATGTGCGAGTCAGAGAGAGGTATCATTTCCAGGGTTCCAACTGAGCCAGTGTATGTGCTATGTGTTGCCTCTTTGCCAAGACCAAGGCATACTGGGCATGCCTCCTTCTGCCTACTGGGGCAGGCTCAGGTTGTTCCTCCTCTGAGTCATGCTGTGCCTGTGCAGACCTTGGCAATGGTGGAGGGCTGTTTGGCCCTGCCCCATGCTGTTCCTGCTGCAGCTGTTTTCGCAGCATCATATTGTGTAGCATGGCAAATACCATAACAATTTGGGTACATGTAGTTGGTGAGTACTGCAAGGCTCCACCAGATGTGTCCAGGCACCAGAAATGTGACTTGAGCATCCCAAACACATGCTCGATTACATTTCGTGTTTGTGCGTGTGCCTCATTATGGAGTTCTTGTTCAGGTATGTGTGCATTTCTGATGGGTGTCATCAGCCATGGCTCCAGTGCGTATCCAGCTTCCCTCACTAGATGACCGTCAAGGATGTCCCCATTGGCAAATGTCTGGTACAGCTGCATCAGATGCCAGATATGGGAATCGTGGTAGCTTCCAGGGCAGCCAGAACACACATTCATTATTATGCCCTGGGCATCGCACACGACCTGGCAGTTGATGGAGTGGAAGCCCTTGCGGTTGATGTAGGCCCTACCCCGCTCACCGGCTGGTGCTTTGATGTGTATGTGTGTGCAGTCAATTGCACCCACTACCTCAGGGTATTCTGCTATTTGCTGGAAGAGACGCATATTGCTGGCCAATACCTCACGGGAATTGGGGAAATATACATGATCACCGACATGTGCTGACATGGCATTCAGGAACTGGTGCAGTACCCTGGATGCTGATGCCTGCAAAATCCCCATCATATCACCAGTTGGTCTCTGGAAGGTACCTGTTGCTAATATTCTTAGGCCAACACATACCTTGGTTTCCACTGGGATGGGTTCCCCTCTGTTGGTTCTGTGTGTGTGAGGTGTGGCCTGCACAGCTCAACAATTTGCTGCAGGAGCTCTCTGTCCACTCTATAGCGCTCCACAATCTCCAGCTCATGTAGCCCCTGGTAGGTTACCCTGGGTCTGTACACTCTTCTCCGTCTCCTCACTGTGGGTTGCTCAGCAACATCCACAATGGCACCACCCTCAGCATCTTGCACATGTTGCCTTATAATAGCAATGGCAGCCCCTAACATTTTTTTTTTCTCAGTTAAGCTTTTCAAATTTTCACTTCTCTTTGTATACTGCAGTGTTGCAGTGTTTCTCAGTAAAACATGGGGGAATGTTGTTTGCAGAGTTTTAAGTGCTGGGCTGGGCTGGGCTAGTGTACTGCCTGTGTAATTGACTGATTCTGATTGATTTAACTTGGCAGCTCTGCTAGTTCTCCTTGGTTAACTTCCTACTACTACTTTTCCTTCATTTTCCCTTTCTGTTTCCACAGGGGGTGGCGCCGCGCAAACAAGCACAAACACGTGCACAGAAGCGCACACACAGCCTTACACAGGCTTACACAGGCTTAGGTGGGTGCACATCCGTGCACACAGGCTTAGACAGCCTTACACAGGCTTACACGGGCGCACACATGCGCACACAGGCTTAGACGGGTTTACAGGCGCGCACACGTGTGCGCACACAGTGTAAGCATCTTTGCAAGAAGCTTTGGTTGTAGCCACAGCATACGCCTTCAGTTTCTGGGTTTCAGTTCAGACAACTGTAGACATGTCTCTTCCAGTCCTGAGTAACTCACAGCAAACACATGCCACTCTGCTCCAATAAGCTTACAGTCTTTGATACATACCTCCCTCATGATGTCATCTATCTTCTACTCTGTTACTCCCCTAATCCTACTCTTACACTCTAGGGACATGGTTCACATGGCAGGGAAAATTGGGATTCACTATCCTTGTACTCATTTGCATAGGATTGCCTACTAATGCTTGGTTACATCTCTCACACTGAGCTTCCCCCCTTAGCAACCACTACTCAGTAGCCATGTTGTCTTCAGCCTGCCATTCACTTGCATGGCAGATGGATATTTTTAATAAAATGCCTATTTTTGGCTTTTTTTTTTCTGTTTTTTAGAGCGCCTCACGTTTGCGCGGTGCTGCGCTACGCTTAAACATGGAGATCGGGGGGGAAATATATTTTATTATTTTGCAACACATATAAATGCAAATGGCTTTATATTTGGCCATTGGCATGCTTCCTCAACTGGATGCATCCTTTATTTGGAGCTGTCATTGCTCCATTTTGCTATTTGCAGAATGGTACTCAGTTACCAACCGAGTACATTTCTGCAAATAACACTACTCTTACTCAGACAGGTTAGTGTTTCCTGGATCGCAAATTTATCTCATTTGCATAGCTTTCAGCAGCAAATGAGGTAATTTGCATAACGTAACACTGTCCGTGTAGGAGTCATTTTAGGAGCTCTCAGCACCCCCCTGCCGGCTGTTCCTGGATCGCTCGGCAGACATATTGGCTGTCTGGAGTCTTAATCTACTCTTAGACTCCGTGCAAGCCTTTGTGAATCTGGCCCAATGTCTTTGTACAATGGTGCCGTGGTGCTCTTCCAATTTTTACTTGGTATCCTAGGGCATTGCTGATGTTCTGCACATGTGTATGGGACTTACTTGCATTCCCATATTTGTATAGTACACCAGTGCTGTGTAAAGGAAGCATTGGAGAAAGGAAGATCTTGGTTGCTTTTTTTTTTTTTTTATTTAATGTACAGGAGAGATGGGACAGAAAATAAAATGATAATCAGGTATGATTTTTTAATTTTGCATAACCTACCTGATTATCCTTTTCTTTTTTTTTTCTTTTTTTAGTTTTATCAGCTTATTTTTTTAAATGAAAGAAAAGTAATTTTTTTATTGCATATATTAATGGAAGACAGTCAGGGCAACCAGACCTTTTTCCATTGGTATATACTTAGATTTACAACAGGCACGCTGGTTGGGCTGATCAATCAGCATTCTAGTTTTTGAATGCTAATGGCCAGTCACAGTATAATACTAAGTGATATGCATACTCTCTTCCTGCATTGCTGCTCTCAGCTCCTTCATCTTCCCACCCAGCCTTCTTATATTACATTGTTATATTGTTACTGAGTGATGTCCACCCTCTCCTCCTGCATCGCTGTTCTCATCTTCCTCACATTTCTACCCAGCCATTCTTATATTACATTGTTACACTGTAATACTAAGTCACGTGCATACTCTCCTGCATAGCTGCTCTCAGCTTCTTCATCTCCGTACCCATGTTACAGGGTTCTAATAAATCCAGAAAAGAATATGCTGCAAAATATATTATGTTAAAACCATAAAACTCACTGTACCATTCATTTCTCTGTCTACCTGCTTCTGTCTTCCTTGCTATATATATTATATATTATTTAGCATTAATATTTCCTTATTTAGTTTGTCATTTCTACCACAGATTTATATTTAAGATCTATCAAACTCATTGTTACCATAAGCGTTTTCTTGGTATTTCTACTTTTCATCCTCTGCCACATTAATTGTTCGCTATCTTTTTTCCATCTGTATTGAATTTCCTCTCTTTGCTGCCATGTAGTTCATTATTTTCCTTTTCAACAGTTTTATTTCTCCAATGCTTTTGGGTTTCTAATACTATGATGGCAATGTATTGTATGATTAAAGTTCATGAATTTACTATTGTTTCAATCTTTGGTGTTAGCCAAAAGTGTCTTCACAGCACCCACAATGTGCCCAGAACTGACTCCTTTAACAATTCATATGGCATTACATGTATCGGTAGTATATCTAAATATGACTGCAAATTCTTTTTATGAGTCCCATTGATGCTACTATTATTTCAACTGTCTGGATATGCTTCTTCCACATTGCCCTCATTTCTGCCTGCAAATCCTGGTATTTTAAGACTTTGTGTCTCTCTGCACGTAAGACACTGTAGTCACTGGGTGTAGCAGTTTCAATGAGCAATGCTACTTTTGTCTTCTTTTCATAGAATACTATATCTGGTTTTCTCAAATCCATTTTTGAACTCTTGATAATGGGTGATCCCATGTAATATAAACTTCATCATTTTCTATAGTGCTTTGTGTCTCATGTTTCCAATGCTTCTCAGCTACATGTTTGCACAATCTCCAATACTACAGTCTTGTCACATTATTATGCCTTTCAGTATACAGACCCTCCACCATTACTGTTTCACACCCAGCAACAAGATGTGCGACTGTTTCCAATTCTGTTTTACAAAATCTATACTTGTCTGTTTTTCTGACATGCTCAATGTACTGTCCTGGGCCACCAATATTAACCTTTCGTATCTGACAAGAAACATGCACTACTAGATTTTAACTGGGATTATTTATGTGACAATATGTCTCTTCTGTGATTAAACATACTGTAACCATGTACAACTCCTATGTTCCCTATAACACTACACAAGGCATGCTTTCAGATTTACCCTGCAATTGTTGGATTATAGGTATACTGTCTGTTATATATATATATATATGTTACTGCTAGTGATAGGAAACCTATAAAATCAAGTTATGTAGTTCAAAGTATAACCCACAGAGAAATACAGAGGCACATAAATATATGAAAAGACAGAAACACTGAGAAATAGAGACGCTTGTTTGACTTATTAATATTTAATAAAAGGCAACAAGACTGTATAAAAGTGAGAATTAACTTGACCATATGGAATATTTTTCATTTTGAATTTGCTCACTGCTCTAAAATTGATTTTATCTGCGCACAGGATGTTAGCTTTTTTACTTAGCCCTGCATTTGTATTTTGGTATTGTAGCAAGTCAGTTTACTGACAGAGCAAAGACATTTTTAAATTACAAATAAAAAATAACTAAACTGGAAACACAGCACTGACATTTTGTTTATTTGCTCTGATCTATCTCTCTCTCTCTCTGTCTGTCTGTCTCTCTGCCTCTCTCTCTCTATATATATATAATATATATATATATATATATATATATATATATATATATATATATATATACACACACACACACACACACACACACACACACACACACACACACACATATAGACATACACATATGTGTGTATGCACTAAGTTTATTTTATTTTCTTATTATTGCCAAAATTGTCAGATTCAGGAGTCTATTACAAAATAAAATGGTACAGAGACATTGTATCTTGTGTTTTGCTAGGGATGCACTGATGTTTTGAAAAACTAAAAAAGTCTGATGTTTAATAATACAATTACACTTTAGAAAGTAAATATATTTTGTAGTGCAACTGACAAAGTTGTTTGATTGTGAGATGTTAGAAGACATTGATCTCTGGTAAAATAAAATAAACCACAGTTGTTGCCAAAAATAAATGTTATTGCTTGATATCACACACTTCAGTAGCGTTAGCTCATTACAGATTCATATCATTTGGCTGCAGTCCCACACCTTCCAGCTCGTTATAAATACCCAGCCACTGCCAGTGTTACCCCAATCATCTCTGCAATCAGAGCTTTTAATTAGGTTAATTAAATTGTATCAAACCTCGCAGGGACACGGTTCGTTGATGCTGATGAGGCAGCCAAAACAGACCTTAACTCTGGCTCTAATGAAGGCCCTGCCGGCAGCTTTTGCTAATGACAGTGCATAATAAATGAGAGCTTCCCTGGAAAAGTGTATCAGGGTTACTGCTTAAGTAAATTATGATATGTATGCACTAAGTTGCTATTTCTGGCTTGGGGTCTATAAAGTCAAGCAACAGTATGGGAATATTATTTCTCTAGAGGTATTAACTGTTTCAGAAGCCTTATCTCTGTCTTCATAGAAAAATTATTAATACTTCAAAGGGAACTGTAAATAAATCATAACACACTATTTTTTATTCTTATAAAACACCATCCACCTTAAAAAATCTGACTGACTGCATGGCTTCTGAAACATTTTTAGTTTGGTTTTGTTCTGCCAATAAGGTATATCACCTTGAATAATGAGTATATCTGTATATTTGTAAAAAAAAAAAAGTTCCATCTGTCACATAGCAACATTGTTACAGTAAATGTGATTAATCTCTTTCCTTCCTTCTTCACATTTGCAGTGGATCTGCAAGTCATAAGATCAATGAATACATCAACAACTACTTCCATAGAAACCATGAAGCAAATGCTGTCAAAGGATGAATTTCTTCACTTTGCATAATACTTTTTTTAAATGTTCATGTCTTTTTTTTTTTTTTGAAACATACACTCTTATTATAAAGTGCCAAGGTCATGTGTTTACAACAGTGAGGCAAAACTTAAAAATTGATTTGAAAATCTCTGTACATACCAGTGGTACAAATTATAGATGACAGTGGTAATGTTAAATGTCAAAGTTGGTTGCATTTAGCATACATAGCCTAAAGCGATGCCCTTGCAATACAACATTTCAGATCCAAGAAACAAAAAACTGATAATAACTATACCAGACGCTTACTGTGTCTTGGTGTAATCCCAAATTTAGTTTGTATGCAGTGTGCCACGTGACTTGGCTTTTAAATGTGTGGCCTTGGGATGAACGTTCCCCCTGGCTGTAATCAAGGTAAGCATATTAGTGACACTTACTGAAGAGTGCAGAGCCCTTCCTGCTCCTAGGGCTGACAATGACTCCCTTAGCACAATGGCAGGTCAATAGTTAATTATTGTCTTTTGGTTTATCTGGACCAGCATCTGTCTTTGTACTGTGGAAATAAGTGCCCCTTGAACTATATTACAGTTTCTTTCTACAAAGGAAGAGTCCTCTTGAAATGTGTTCTCTAATTAATTAGTATTTTCATGTTTAAATTCTCTGTATTGAGAAGAGACGCATCTCTATGATGGCATTATACAGATAGCTAGTTTTACCATAAAATGAATACAGCAAAACAAAATGCAGGACATTATATATTAACCCTGTTTAATTATTAAGGTATTTTTCTATTAACATTGACCTATCTTCTTTACACTAAGGGCAACGGACCTAGCAAATATAGCGTCCATGAGTCTCATACATGCATAAAATATGTAGAAAAGGAGTTAAAGGGATTTAATCTGCTTTTATTTATTTTTTTCCTGTAGGTATCTGAAGCTAGGTAAATAGCACGGAAAGCTGACTGTTTATAGGAATACTATGTATTTATTTTATTTTAACATCAATAACTATGTTGGTCTATAGTCCATTTTCAGACATAAAGGCAAAGGCAAATTCAGCATATAAACATTTTGACAATTTATTGCAGCCTACCTGGAAACATGCATTTGGGAGGAAATTAGCATTTCCTGAAAAATCCATGAGGATACATGGATCATGCAAGCTCCACCTAGATAGTAACCAGTAACAGGACATAATCAGTATACTGGGACCAGAGGTAGAGATCTTTCCACTAAGTCATTAGGCAGCCTCAGATACTTTAGAAACATACCAGCTTATAATGGCAACAGTATTATCATTGGCCATAAGTGTGTGCAAAAGATGTGGAAATGGTCTGGGTTCTTAATATTTCTACTACTTGGCTTGAGGTACATGTATTAACTTCAAGTAAATACAAATTCTGGGTTATTCCGATGTTAATAATGTTATAGAAGTGAAACTTTATGAGGCAGGCACAGGAGAGCACTGACAAATATGAAAATGGCACAAAATAGGCACTGTTATTTCAGTGCAAAGGATTAAGGTTATGAGCTGATAAAAAGATTCATCATGTAGGTGTGAATTATTTTCTCTTGCTCTCAGTTACCATTTAGTGGACTTAGATTCATAGATGTTTATCAGGCTAATTACCGCAAGGGCCTTTTTAAGCCTAGCTATGCATCCCAAATCTCTGGATGCATACCTGTCTCTGCAGCAGGTCCTATTTATTTCACAGCCAAGGTTTAATTCTTTAGAATAGGTAATTCTGGTACTGTTTGTTTTATAGATATACAGGAGATCCATCAAAGTGGGGTCTGGCAATGCCTTGGTAGCCAGGTGTAGATCTTACCTTAACAGCCTGTAGGAGACAGTATACCGAGATATGGCTGGAGGCGTTCTGCATAGGACATATTAATTGCACCTTGTATTCTTTTTGTGAGGAACCTCTGTGGATGTTCCATTTCTTGAAAATGTCTGGTTAGGTACAAATCAAAGTGGGCATTGTACTCAGTGATAGGTTTGATGAATTTCAAATGCAGAGGAATAATGACTTCCTTGGACCTAGATGCTATACACTTGTTTATAAGTTGCACAACATAGAATGATTTCCTCACTACTGTAGACACACAATGGTCAAAGGTTAAATTACTGTCTATGAGTGTTCCCAGATCCCTGAATACTGGGCCAGCTCTTAGGGGTTTGTTGTCAATATGATAGTTACCAGGGATGGATGACTTCCCAAAGGATACTATTATGCATTTCTTTACATTATGTTTTAGTTCATGGCTCTGACAGCAGTTATTTGTCTGTATCAACCCTTCCTTGAGAACATTTATGACAGTGGGAGATTCAATGACAACTCTTAATTTGCAATCATCCACAAATTTAGTCAGCCATAAGCTACTGACATTGGCTTTCATTTCAGGGAAATAAATGTCAAAAAGGAACAGTCTAAAGATTAATCCCTGAGGGACTCCACTTGTGACTGGTCTCTTTTTAGAGGTGGATCCTCTAATGCTAACGTCCTGTGTCTTGTCTGTGAGCCAGCTAGCTATCCACTGAGTGACATAAGGGTTTGTACCTAACCTCTTGAGTTTTTCAACAATGCCCAAGTTGGGTATTGTGTCAAATGCCTTGGCAAGGTCAAAGCAGGTAGTGTGAACCTATTACCCTTATCCATTACTTTAGTGACCTTCTGAAACAAGTTCACCAGGCTGAGTAGGCCTGACCTGCCCCTGACAAAACCAGTTTGGGTTGGTTCCAGTGTTTGGGGGTTTCCTATGTCATTATTGTTCATTTCCAAAATATTTTTTTTCTATGGCTTTGCATATAAGACTAGTGAGACATATGGGACTGCAGTTTCCAGGTTCTGTAGATAGCCCACCTTTGTGCAGATGGATGACTGTTGCTGTTCTCCATTCATGAGGCATGAAGCTTATTTGGAGGCTATGGTTATATCACAATTCCAGAGGTCCTGACAGGTTATGATTCATGCTATTTAGAAGGCATCCCAGGATATTGTCTGGACTCATTGATGCTGAGTTCTTGGCCTTAGAAAATGCATTGAGGACCTGTTCCATAGTGATAGTAGGGGGAAGTTATATTTTATAGTATTTCCTGAAGGGAGGTTAAGGAGAAAGGGGTAAAGTTATAGCTGAATTTGCCTGACAGTAGTTTATTATATCTTATGGTTCAGTATAGGTGGGTCCATTTACAATAAGCGTCACATACAACTGTGCATTGCTTTTGAAGTTGTGGACATAGTTAAGGGATGTCTTGTGGTTGTCCTTGGCCTAGGATGCGAAATTTAGCTCAAATTTAACTTTGGTAGACTTTATTTGTCCTCTTAGTTACTTGTTTAGTTTGATGAAGTGCTTTTATTCTGCTGGGTGCTACATTTCCTAATTTTTGCCATGATTTTCTTCCTTTTGTTATACAGCCTATTGATGTGTTTCCACAAGGGTGGCTTGTTTTTTGAGTTTCTTCTGTAATTATTCCTGGTGGATACAGTTGCTTTTATGCAGCTACTAACATGGTTGCACAGGGTTTCTGCAAACAGTTCCATGTAGGCAGCAGTATTCTCAGGGTTTATTGGGGCTTGAAATTTTGTCAGGTTATCACATGACAGTAGAAAATTAGCCTTTGAGTAGTTCTTGAACATTCTAGGGTCAGGCGGGGTCCCAGTCTTTATTTTTACTTCAAAGGAGACCATTTTTGTGGTTTGACCTTATCAGGGAGGACATTACAATAGGGAGTGTGCAGTGCTGTCCCATATAAGTGAGACCAGATCTAGTATAGTTTCACCGCTGATCGGCATATTGACAATCTGGTCTAGGGAGTTTGTATTTGCAAAATACAGAAATCTCTGTGCCTGCATGTTTGGTGTCATATATAATTCTCAGTTAATCAAGGGGTAATTAAGGTTGCCCAAGAACATGGTATTGGCTTTCCTAGGTCATAGAAGTGGACATACAGCTTGCAATAAGTGGTGTGGGATTTTGCCTATCATGATTTGAACATGGAGAATCTCAAGTGCATCATCCTATTTGACCAGCCATGAGATGTGTTTATTTTTGGTGTAAATCGAGACACCACCACATTTAGTCCCTGTATGTTTAGCAGCTGGTCTAAATATGTGGAAGGCATCACAGCCTGCAGGTGTACTCTCTGCAGCTTTAAAGCATGTCTCAAAGACTACACAGATGTCAGCATTCTCCAGAGCAAGTGAAGCTTCAAGGGACTGGAGTTTCTTGTTTAGACTGCTAGCACTGAGAAGTGATACCTTTATATTTTCTTCTCTCTTTTGATTTGCTGTGTTAGAAGTACTTTCAGTCTGGCATTGCCTAAAAAAGGCACTATGAGAGAGAATAGTGTTTTAGTTGATATTCAGAAGCCTAGTAGGGAGAGATGCAGAACATCCCTGCAAAGCATCATAGTTTGTTAACCATTTTCTTTCCATGCTGACAAATATTGCACCCTCTTAGAATGACAACATGAACTAAACCATTATTAAAGTCAGTAATATTCCGTTCATATTGTGGCATCATCCTTGGAGAAGGTAAAATCCTGCTCAATGCTAGGCTCATACCAGCCTGGGGCACATATTCTGAGAGATCCATGATGTCTCTCTTCATATAATCTAGGAAGGTATGCCTCACCTTATTTACACACACAAGGACCATGAATGAATCAGTCTGGTATTTCTGGTCCAATGACCTGAGTGAGTGAGTAAGTGTGTACTGTGGTGGATCCTGTCTTCTTACAAGCAAATTACTGTGACTTTCTCCTTACACAATCAGGTAAGAGAGACTTCAGTGTGTCTCACAATGGAGTTTTCCAATGACCAGATTGTTGTATGGCTGTATATGTTGATGTGGTTGCTGTTTTGAAAGAGTGCATTCCGGGCTGCTGAGGGCAATTGTTATCTGTACTTCATCTAGGAGGTGTTTGGGATTTATGAAGGTTACATGTAATTTCCTCAGCATATGTGTCTCTATGTGTCTACTTTGTACTGTGTGCAATGTGTACAGCGTGTATACTACTGACAACCTGATTGACATTAGGAGTGCTTTTATGTTAGTGTTTTGCCCCAACGACATTGTGTAAATACATCTCTCATTTACCTTATCAGTTTGTTTAAGAATTAGCTGTCTGTCAGCAAACAAAGCAATTTCCACATTCTCTCGGGATACCCATATCAACCATGCTGGTAACTGAGATAGTAGGAAAGTTCAAATCTATGGCAGCAGGCCCTTTTTTATTGATTAGATGCTTGCATTGAGAATATAAAGTAATCTCAGGAGTGTCTGTTTTGCCACAAGGGGCAGCGCTTGTCACTGTATGCTAGTTGCCCTGTGTATACCTACATATTCGTGACATTTCAAGGGTGCTTTTACAGAAAAAAATGTCAAGGTGACTGCATCTATACAGGCCACAGCCAAACACCTGAGGGGAAACTACTATCTGATGATTTATGGATGAAGTATTTAGGAGATGTTCTGAAGTTAGGTTAGACAGCAGCTAATGAAGCAGTACTGAGAATAAATAATTGGCTTTGTCAATAATGTTGAATAGTGGGGATTCAGCTGCTATCTGGCTACTACTAGTGCTAGTCTCACCACAACTTCAAGCTGCTGGGATTCAGTGCCCCTTTGTTCCTTCCCTCATTGGAAGCCAAACAGCAGCACTAATCCCAAGATGAGAAGCAGTCCACAGGCTCTTTGGTGATCAACAGCCTTGTCCCAGGTTATACAGGGGTCTGTAGGCTTACTGTAACTTTTTCCTGATAGATGTCTTGAATAGTAACCAGACAAGTCAGGAAGGTCCCACATAGATACTCAGTGTCCAGTCAGAGACAGTCTAGAATTAATGCCCTCTGCTCCTTTTCTTACCAGGAGCAAAATATAAGCACACATTCCAAGATGGTACCTGTGAAGTAGTTATCTGGCTTCCTGGTAATCAGTAGTCTCCAGGAAATAATGTCCCTATGGACCTTCTCTTACCAGGATTAAATCAGAAGCATTAATACCAGTATGACTACTTAGAGGCAAAATTTGGACTCTCCCATGACTGGTGGTCTTGGAACAAATATTGCAGATTTTAAGTTTTAGCAAGAAAAAAATGTGTTGATATCCAAAAAGGTTTCAGTGTACACTAAGCAGTTAGATATGAAATATGAAGTAATACAAGCTTTAGCAAATCTAAGGGATTCATAGGTTCATAGGTTCATAGGTTCATACTAGGCTATCTGCCCTGGGGCATTTATAAGCCTAGCCCGATTGTGTTTGGCTTACGCCACCCCTTGATTTGAGTATACTGTGCCCTTTGTAAAGTTTAGTTTACTGTGCCTCTGTCTAATAGTGACACGGATGTAATCCTCGGGACAAACCTACGATCCCACATCCATTCATCAAGACTCTTCTTGAAGAGAGTCAGTGAGGTGATCTGCCTAACATGAATTGGACTTCTATTCCAGAGCGAAGGGAGCCTCTGGGTTATGAATCTGTCCCTCCAGCATGTTCTATTTATTTCTGTGCTGAGGTTCAAGTCCCTCGAACGCGTGGCTCTAAGGGATTTAGATTTACTGAGGTGGAGCATGTCCATTAATTCTGGGTTGGACATAGCTTTATATGTCAGGCATAGATCGCCTCGAAGTAGGCGGTATGCAACTGAGTAGAGCTGGAGTTTTTTTAACCGAGCAGCATATGGCATCTGTTTGAGTCCCTTGATCCTCCTGGTGAGGTACTTTTGGGGTCTTTCTAATTGCTGCAGGTGTCGGGTAAGGTACATCCCAAAGGGGGCATTGTATTCTATGATGGGCCTGATGAGGGATGAATAAAGGGGCACGATTACCTCTCTTGATCTAGATGTGAATCCTTTCATGATGAGGTGGGCTATGTAGAAGGTCTTTCTAACCACTTTGATAATGTGGTTGTCAAAGGAGAGATTGCTATCAGCTTGGGTCCCCAGATCCCTAATTACTTTCTCTGTACTTAATGGGTTACCACCTATGTGGTAATTTGTGGGCACATTGTTTTTGCCAAAGTGTATGACTATACACTTTTTGTCATTTAGCTTTAGACCATGGCTCTGGCACCAGTTATCCGTCTCTGCGAGACCTTTTTGAAGGATGTTTGTGTCAGCTGGAGAGTCGATTATGGTGCCCAGTTTGCAGTCATCTGCGAAATTGGTGAGCCATAGTCCTCCCACGTTGGCCTGTACCTCAGAAAAGTAAATACCGAACAAGAGAGGTCCCAGGACAGAACCTTGTGGGATGTCACTTGTGACTGGTTTCAAGTCTGACATGGCTCCAGCAACTCTGACTCTGTGGGTTCTGTCTTTGAGCCAGTTTGTGACTCATCTTGTGACATAGGGGTTTATATTTAGGCTGGATAGCTTATCTATGATGCCCAAATGGGGTATTGTGTCAATTGTGAGGTCCAGATAGGCTGTGTGGACTACCTTCCCTTCATCTATGGCCTTGGTGACTGTTTCGAAGAAGTCAACCAGGTTCACTGCCCTTGACGAAGCCAAATTTGGTAGGATCTAGTGTCTGTAGGTCCCCAATGTCTTTGTTTATGAGTTCCATGATCCTCTCCATAGCCTTGCATACTAGGCTAGTCAGGCTTATGGGGCGATAGTTTCCAGGGTCCGCAGAGGCACCACCTTTGTGGAGTGGGACCACTGTTGCTGTATGCCATTCTTTGGGCACATATCCTGTAGTGAGGCTGAGATTGTACAGCAGTTTTACTTGAGGGATTAGTTCTTCTTTGAGTTCATGTAGGACACAACCCGTGACGCCATCTGGTCCCATGGAAGCAGTGTTTTTTGCTTTGGAGAGGGCGGCCTTCACCTGAGCATCAGAGATGTTTGGAAGGCTGCACTCTGCCGGGATAGATACTTGCTCTTTTGGAGGGGAAGAGGTGGAGAAGTTTGCACTGAACCTGTCTGCCAGGATATTGGCGATGTCTGTGGGTTCAGTGTATTTTTTGTCATTTAGAATCAACTCAGAACAAGTCTGGGAATTGCATCCCAGGTTCCTAACATAACTGAAAAAAGCCTTATGATTGTCTTTAGTGTCCTGTGCAATTTGGTGTACCACTAAGTTTAAAAGATCAAGATAGATTAGATCAGGGTGGGCACTTAGTATTCTGGCCCTGTGGAATACTGTGGGATGGCCAAAAAATTTAAATAGCTGAAGGGGAGTGACTTCACAAAAGAATAATTGTGTGCTTATTCGGAATATCCAGTGAAAGAGAGGGAAGGAAATATATAGTCAAATTAAGATATAAGGCATGGACTACTAGAGAGAGTTGAATTTAAAAATACAACAGCATGAGGATGTAAGGTGAAGAAAAATTTAATTTCGGTATGACTCACAGTTGACACAGCTCTGGTGCCTTTCCTAATTTAAATATGCAATTGAAAGCAAAATAAAATTATGAAAATTAAAATACACCACAATATACAAAACAGAAGAAGGCAGGGAAGCAATACAAATTACAAGAAAGAAATATGAGAAAAACAAAAGAACCTTTCCCTCTTAACAGACTAAAGCAGGCTGAGTGAGCTTTTCATGTAAAGCCTTGAAATGTTTTATTTTACTTTTTAAATACTAGGTTAAGTTTCTAAGTCTGCCCACACTTCACAGTTAATTAACCTTAATTGACCTGTTCTAATTTCTCTTTCCATCCAGTGAACCCTGAGGTCCTACAAGGCTCCAACCTTGGCCCCACTCTTTAATATATTTATTTACTACCTTCACACATCTTCTCAGCATGCTTCTCTGATACAATACTCAGATGATGGCACTGTCATTTGCTCATCTGACACTCCCCCTCATCTACAAACCATTACACAAAGTGCCTTTAACACCACTGAAAATGGGTAAACTGTCAACTATTCCTTAAACCACTAAATATACTTGTATTATTTCCTAAATCTCTAACACCTAACAATGACAAATGCAAAATGTCATCATAAAATAGCACCATCACAGAAGTCATTTCCCATACCAAACTACTAGGTGTATATATTGATGACCAACTTAAAGTTGACCTATACATTCAAAATTCCATAAAAACACACCAAAAACTTGGAGTACTTTATAGATAAAAGAAAATTCTCACAACCCCCCCCCCCCCTCAGAGCTACACTTGATAGCTCATATCTCCTTCCTCCCTCTACACTTCTCCCTTTCTAACCAATAAACAGGCCAATCTAACATCAAAACTAGAGCTATGTTATAGTTATGTGGCTAGGCTTGTATGAAATCAACCAAACAGTTCACATCATCACAGTGTACTCAAATCTTAAACTGGCTCGAGTTACCGCTCCATCTGAAATGTATCCAACATCTCCAGGCAAGCAAAATGTACACACACTTAATATGCCACCCCTTAGCTTATCCTGCTGTTGACTCTACTTTTAATCATTACCTGCTTAACCTTCCCCTTTGCTCCTCAGAAAAAAACTCCTTACAGTTTATAAACCCAAATCATCTGTTGGACACTCTGTATTCCAACTCAGTAGTCAAAGCTTTGAACAATATTCCAATGGACATTAATTTGGTATCTGGCACTCACTTGTTGAAACACTCACTAAAACACTTTGTCACCTAATCCTGACACTATACTTGCATCACTTCAGATTGAAACGCCATCCTCCCTCTCTTCTTCTGGTTGTCCACTCCTCTTTCTATTCCTCTGTTAATCCCCCCCCCCCCCATCGTCCTATCACTCTTCCCAGCATCTATACTACCCACTGTCTCCTCAATCTTTTTAATAATAACTCATTTGTGAAGCCTAATCTTAAGTCTCTTCTATTAACAAGGAAGTTCTCACATTGTAAAAGTTGCAGAATTATAATACTGTTAACCAGTTAGTTTTGGAAAACTGTAAACACTTATAAATGTAACTATTGTACTGTTGTTTCTTCTGCGACCTTATTTGTGTTCTGTAAATATTGCACTGCGGTCTCTTCTTTCATCCCACTTGTATCACAACTTGTTTATTACTGTATATGTGTTAAATGCCCTGTTATTGCAGCTTTGATCCCTGGGCCTCTACTGAAAATGGGTTATATGCCCAGTCAAACTATCCCAGTAAACAAATGTCAAATAAACAGATTGTAAGAAATAAAAGAACTGTAAAATATTAGAAACAAACTGGGAATAACTGGAAGAAACTAAAATGAAGCTGGATTGACTGGAATGAAAGTCTTTATCTTTTAATTAACCCAACGTAATTCCTCCCCCCACACCTCTCTATACCTCTCTTTACTCTAAGTCCTAGATCCTTTTTCTACTTATACTAATTGTAAATAGCAAGACGATTATGTTTTGTTTACCAAATCAGTTTTGGTTTCCATAATACTATGATATACTAATGTGAACCTAATTCCGAGTTTTCCCTATATTTTTATTCTGCTGTTCACTCAACATTTTATCTTGTATATACCTTTCATGTAACTTCTGTTACTGTAAACATGTGCAGTGATTAACTATGCAGCTTTCTTTTTTTCAGTTCATGATATCAATATGTAATTTTTCTTGTTTACTGAATGTAACCATATTAATGTCTTGTGTTTTCCTTTAATGGAGCGTTTTCCTCTGGTCTCCAATGAAAATGAAGCTAAGCTCAGCTGGACTAACCAGCTGGTTAACAAATGATAAATAAATAAATACATAAATAAATAAAAAATACCCAGAACTGTGCTGAAAAACTCCCAGTCTCTCCTTTATGTGCCAATTATTGGTTTATTATGTAGTAACAGCATACAGTACAGGTAGATCTCAACAGTATCTGAACAAAATCTTACTGTCTCAAATACCAGTGCTGATAAACTGAAATAGATGGAATTATAATTTCCATAGCTTCTGCACTGACTATACTGTCCATAAATTCTGAACTCAGAATTATTTCTTAAGCACTCAGTCTCAAGTATCTGTACTGAACTTCTGTGAATTGCTCTGCTATGGCTTTCTGTGTAACAGTCTGAACTAACTTATGTACTTGTGTGTCCAAACGATGTCTCCTAAATAATATTAAAACCCTGTAAATTTCCTACAAGTGCTACATGCCTCTTTAACCATGGTTCCCAAACCTCGTGCCATCTAAGCAAGAAATGTTTGTACTCAATGCACTGAACACTCCGCTAGCACATTTCATTCCTATCTGAAGGTTATTTCACTGAATTCATTTGTATCCTTCAATGAAACATTCATTTCTATTGAAGTTGCATGTAAAATGTAAAATAAAGATATGCATCTGCTTTAGTATGGCTACATTTTTAGGCCTATGTAAAGAAAAACTGTATTTATGTCTAACAAACTACTCTGATCTTTCACAAATAAACAAGACAAGTCATTCATGAAAACATGCAGACAATTTTCTGTAGTCCTACTCAAAGCACATTGTTAAGCAAGTCATATAATTACAGAATTATACTGCAGTGAATTAGAATAGTATTTCAACTAAAAAGCAGCAAACAGAATAAATGGAGTGTGTGTGGCTTGGTTTGTGCAATAAGTGACATATATGATACTGTAATATGAATGAAATCAATTGCCACTCAATATACTCAATATTAAACTCGTTTATGCATTTATAAACAAACACAATATATATATATATATATGCATGTATATATATATATATATATATATATATATATATATATATATATGCACACACACACACACACACACACACACACACACATATATATATATATATATATATATATATATATATATATATATATATATATATATATATATATATATATATATATATATATACATTTACACACATACAGAGAGAGAGAGAGAGAGAGAGAGAGGTGTGTATATTTGTATGTGGAACATCCAGCTTTATCACAGCCAGTAGAAATGTACATGAAAAAAATTTTCGATTTTTGCAAAGTTCAGCATATTGGAAAGTGGGAGTGATGACGTGGGTAGCCTCATGTTAGCATCTTAAATATTCAAGTGTATAAATCGAATAAAAATTGTTTTCCAAGAAGTAAGTGATCCTAAACCACTATGTGGAGGGATGTGCCCACCATCATACCACTTACTTCTCTCAGCTATCTAGATTTTGGCAGAATGCCCAGATTTCTGCCTCATATTTTTAGTCAAATCTTTATTACTTTTACTATATCCACTCATAACGTTATGTGTAATGAAACTAAACTCTGCTATAACACTGTGTGATAGCTGGATAACAGAACTCCAATTTTATTGGATATTTCAGTTTAGTGTGGGCTAGTTGGATAACAGAACTCTAATTTTATTGGATATTTCAGTTTAGTGTGGGCCTATCTGCATTGCAGAAGTATAGAGTCATCTGGAAGACACTGGTTTGTCAACTAAAAGGCAATGTCTGAAAGGAGCTATTTGATTTGTTAAGTCTGCTATAACATTATACAATCAGCTGGATAACGGAATCACAATCTTATTGGATATTTGATTTGAGTGTGAACCCATCAACATTGAAGAGGTATAGATCATGTGGAAGACACTGACTGGATAACTAAAAGGCAGGCAGTGTCTGAAAGGAGCAACTTTGATTTGTTAGTTTCAACTATAAATGTTTCATTTTACCTTCTAGTGGCAGATCTGAAGAAGGGGTTAACCAACAATTGCTTATCCTACCATTTTAAGTTTTTATATTTCACTTTTTATTAAAGAAGAGTTTTATGATAGTCAGCCTGGTTTTGTTTTATTGTTTTTTTTTTACATTTTATCCAAGTGCATATCTTTGACTGCCGAACAGTACTTTTGAGGATCCTTGTATTTATTCTCAGTACTGGAGCGGTGGTACATGGCTGAAGGCCATGGAAGCAACATGACTGAGTTGGAATTATTGGTTTATTGTACCAGGAAATAATTAACTATGGACTCTAGTCATACTAGGAAGCTGCTGAAAATGAATGGCAATCCTTTATTGAGGCTTAACTTCACTGAATTACAGCCTGTTACTCATGAATACACTTTTGATATGAAGAACTTTTACCTCAAGGTGAGATAAACTGAAAATGTATATTTTAAATTGAAGAGGCAGCAGTGGCAACATATGCATTTAGAGGCTTGCCTACATTACAAAATTATACCTAGAGGTGTACGCATTCTCTTGATACCTACATATGGTGACATTCACCCAAAGCTGCTTAAAATGGCAGGCTCTTAACAAAGAGCATAACTTTAATTATATGCATTTTATCATTGAAAACTTTGAACCAATAGAACATGAATTAATTAAGAGCACTGAGAAGCTACACAGCATGAGCTGGAAAATAAATATATAGATACCATATCTATCTTGAAACTTGAGGAGATGTATATGAAATGTGAGGAGATGTATATGAAAGTATCTTCTTATGATATTAAATTGGAATTGGTAAAAATCTAAGAAATTAATGTGGGACTATGATGATTTTAAAAATGATCACATTTTCACGTGACCGAGACCCAAGAAGCTTGATACATAGCATAGAAACATTAGAGAAAAAGATAATACCAACGTTATTTATTAGCATTTAATATTTGTTTACCAGGAAGGTCTGACTTGGAACGATGCCAATTTTCAGTGGAGGCCCGGGGAGAAACATTTCAGATGCATGCTTTTTTAACATGAGAGGAAATCAGAGCACTGAGAGGAAACCCAAATGAATACAGGGAGGATATGCAGACTGCACACAGAAGGTACCCCAGCCAAGAATTGAACCGGAGAACCTCTTGCTGTGAGGTGACAATGCAACTGTTGCACCACTACACTGTCCAATACCCAAGAAGATACAACTGATCTGAATTGTAACATCAAATTAAACGCCAGCTCTGTTATGGATAATATGGGCTCTAATGCTACATCCAATTTGCAACCTTCACATACTATCGACACTCAGAATTTGTGAGCTAGACCCAAAGAATCCGGCATCCTTCCCTTGGTTTTTTCAAAGCTTCCTTTGCAAATTCCAAACATGAAGCATATAGAAAGGATGAGGTCACAAAGCAGAGAGATAAAGAAATTTTATCTTTCATTGGAATGGAAAGAACAATAAGGTTGCAGCAAGAGAGTTCAGAGAAAGATGATTTGGTGTTTAACTTATCTAGTTTTCACTTAACATTGCCACAGCATGAACTACTGAATAAACAACTTAGTTTCATACCAGCTTACCGGGGAAGTCCACTGGGCCGAATTGACCCATTTTCAGTGGATGCCCAGGGAGAAAAGCTCCAAGATGCATTATACAATTTAGATACAAATGATAGTTAATATTAAAGATCTTATGTAGAATAGTTACTCATAAATGCATTCAATATCATGCATAGTTAACAAATTCATTAAGCTTGAAGGTAGGGATCACACAGTTTCAATTGAGGAAAACAGATATGGGTTAGGTGTAGAAACAGTTTACATACAAACCTTTTTAAGAAAATGTAAATACGCTTTACATACACACATCAACAGTAGAATGCTATTTACAATATTTACAAGGTTGGGCTGTGTGAGGGTAGCTGTAGGAGGTGAGAGCTTAGAGAGAAGCAATAGAAATTGTTGAGAGCTTAGATAGGCTCATAGGAAGATAACTATGAGAGTTGTAGAACTTGGGAACCAGAGCCAGAACCCCCTTGGATTAGGTTGGGTGAAGGCAGGTACATATCCATTTAGTGGACAGGTGTTTGAATAGTTGGGTTTTGAAGTTTTCTGAGTTTGGTATGGTTCTTAGTGTGGAGGGAAGGGAATTCCATTTTTTGCCTAGTGAGAAAGATATGAGAAGTTGGCCAGCATTACGTTTAGGTTTATGGATAGTAATTAAGTTCTAATTTTCAGATCTGAGAGCTCTGCTGGGTGTATAAGGGGGAAGGATCTTAGTTAGAGTGGGACATTTTGTTGGGTGAAATATGAGTCTATGTGCAGTAGTGAGTTGGAGATAGTCTAGGTAGTTTAGGAGTTCAAGCCAATTCAGGGATTGTAGGGTTAGGCAGTGATGGGTGGTATTTTTAGATTTAGAGGCAAATTTAGAGATTTTGTTGTAGCAGTTTTCTAGTTTAGAGGTGATAGAGGATGACAGGTTGGTTAGGAGAGGGGCTCCATATAATAAGGAAGGAAGAAGATAAGTCGAGGCCAGAGTTTGCCTGGTAGAGTTGGAGAGAAAGCGATTATTCCTATACAGCATACCTAGCTTTTGGTGGGTTTTCTTAATATTCTGTTGAATATGAATATCAAACTTGAGGTATTCATCTACAGTAATGTCAAGTATTTTGGCAGAGGGGACTACTTCTATAGGTGAAATGGTTTGACTATAGACTTTGAAGTTGTTTTTATTGTAGGAGAGGGTCTTTGTGGGAGGGAATAGTAGAATATTTGATTTATTTGCATTGAGAGAGAGGTGGTTTTGGCGCATCCAGTTTTCAGTTGTTGAGAAAGCAGTTTGGGTTTTAGTCAGCAATTCAGAGAGGTTTGAGGCAGAGCAGACTAAGGTTGAATCATCTGTGTATTGAATGATTTTAGCATCAGGAATAGCAGTGTGAAAGTTATTGATGAAGATGTTAAAAAGCATTGGCCCAAGGATGGATCCCTGTGGTATGCCAGTTGGGGTAGGTAGAAAGGAAGAGATGGAGTTCCTCCATTTGACTGCCTGTGATCTGTCTGATAGCTGGAGAACCAGGATAAAGCATTATGTGAGAGATTAAGGTTTGAGAGATGACAGGGAAGGTGCTTGTGGGAAACAGTATCAAAGGCTTTAGACAGATCGAGTAAAACACTAGAAACTAAGTGGCCTGAATCTCGGGCTTGATTGACAGTTTCTAGGAAAGAGAGTAAAGCAGCTATTGTGCTATGGCATGGATGGAAGCCATGCTTGGTAGGAGTGAGAAAATTGTTTTGGGTCAGGAAAGTCATAAGTTGGAGGTGGATGCATTTTTCTAGGATATTGGAGATTGGTGAGAGCAAAGCAAAGGGGTGAACGTTTGATATGCTGGAATTGTTGCCTCCTTTATGAAGAAGAAGAATATAAGCTGTTCGACAGAGTTTGGGGACATATGATTCTTTTATGGATAAGTTGATAATGATGCTGATTGGGAGTGCAATGCCATCAGCAGCATATTTTAGGACAGAAGAGGGAATATTGTCTGGAGCGCTAGAGCAAGGTTTAAGTTTGGACAAAAGTTTTTTTATAAAGTTAGTGGAGATGGGTTTGAGTTCAAACAGATGAGATGAGTTAGAAGGGGGAGAGTGTAGAGCAGTTGGGTTATTATTGGGAAATGTCTTGGTGAGGGTAGTAATAGTGTCTATGAAAAATGAGTTAAGTTCAGAGCCTAGTTCAAGATCAGATTTACTTGGGTAAGGACAGGGATTATTCTTGGAGCCTGGATTGAGGAGTGAGTTTACTGAGTTCCAGAATGTTTGGGTTTTTTTTTATTGCTATTGAACTGAAGTTTGATATAGTAGGATGTTTTGTCTTTGGTGATTAGTCGTTCTACATGGCTGAGGAGCTCTTTATATTGGAGCAAGGAATTGTCCAGTTTATTGTTTTGGTAAAGCTTCCATAGTTTGTCTCTGTGGTGCATAATCTGTTTTGTCTCTTTGGACAGCAAAGGAGCAGTTTTAGTTTTTATTCTTTTGTTTCTTAGTGGGGCTAGTGAGTTTAAAGTATCAAGGGAGACAGAGTTGAAGTATTCTATAGCCTTGTCAAGAGGAAGGATGTTTAGAATTTGCCAGTTCATTTGTTTGAAAGTATTTGAGAAAGTAGTTGGGTTGAAGCTACTGAGGTTACGAGTTTGAATGTACTGTTGCTGGTGTGGGGAGGAACTAGTTGAGCGATGCATGAAGGCTGGGAGGTGGTCACTAAAGGTATCAGGAATTGTGACAGAATTGGTTATTTTATTTGGATCTGAGACTAGGATCCAATCTATAGTGGATCCGGGAGGGTTTATTTTGTTAGGTTGAGTGATGGAGAAGATTATTTGAGTGAAGTTATAGAGGTTAATGGATAGGGAGGGAAAGGGGCAATTGATTTTATTCCAGTCAATATTCACATCACCAAGGATATAAGTTTCATAGTTAATTTCAGTAGAGGCCCATAGGAGAATATTTTCGAGTGTAGAGATATTGTTACCAGATGAGATATATATGGCAATGATGCAGATATTTTTATGTTTATTTAGTTTTAGAATTCTAGAAGTTAATTCAGTGTTCTGGAATTGAGAAATTGGAATTTGGAGGTGAATTAAGGTAAGAAGGTTGGAGTAGACTAGGGCAGTGCCTCCACATTTTTTATTTAGTCGGTCATTTCTGAGACAATGAAATCCTGGGGGCAGAATCTCAGAGTCGGAGATAAAGAGCTTGAGCCAAGTTTCAGAGATGGCTAAGATATCTGGTTGGTTATGGCTTAACCAAGCTTGAAATTGGTGTACTTTGTTGTTTAGACTTTGTGCTTTAATTGTAAAAATCTTTAGGGTGTTGAGATAGGAGGAAGAGGGTAAGGGATGAGTGTTGTTAATAAAGGATGTTAGACCAGGGTTAGCATAGATATCACCAGCTTGGACTAAGTTGTTGAAGGAGATATCCTTTAGCCATATTGATCTGCCAGGCATGACTTTTGGTAGATTGTAGATTGGAGCAGGTGACAGTATCTTGACTTTAGAGGAGAAGAGTTTAGGTTGGAATAGGTGCAGAGGGTTGGGCTGAATGAGAGAAGAGGAGATAGAGTGGAAATGGGAGTAAGAGTAAGGGGGAAGGTGGGTTTGTATGGTAGTTGTCTTTGTAGGTGGTATTAGACAAGCATAGGTGGAATATGAGGTAGCACAGTATAAGGGAAGAAGGAACAGAAAGAGGAGGCTGGGGGACTGGAGGGTGTGATAACTTGAGGATAGCATGTTGGAGCAGAGAGAGAGTGGTATGAGTGGTTAGGAAAATAGAGAAGGCTATGAAGAAGAAAGGGTTTAAAAAGTGATGGAGGTATTCTAGAGATTTAAGGAAAGAGGAGGGGACTGTAATTATTGTGTGGAGTACAGATTACAAACTTTAAGAAGGATGGCTATAGGTGGGAGGAGTAATGAGGGGGAAGCTGGTATTGGGTAATTAGGCTGAGAGGGTGGGGTAAGATAGGAATAAAGCTAGGAGTACTGGGGCGGGTGGGAAATGGGGGCAGGGTAGGGGATCAGATTGAATCCGTAGGGTGAACGGAGCAGGAAAGAACACTAGAGGTGAGTATGGCAGAAAAAGTATCAGCAAAGAGCAGTTTAAAGGCTGTAGTTGGAAGGTTTGAGCTAAATATTTCCAGCCAGAAAAGGAAGGCTGCCTTTACAGAGAGTGGTTTAGCAGGGGGGAGAAGATATTTACAGTCCAAGGATATTAACTCATAACCAACTGTTTGTGAAAAAATAAAACTTGTTGGGATTATAAAGAATATCTAGGCTTTATATTGGTAGATGCTGCCACCTAATGGTAGCAGGAGATAGCAAACAGCAGGGATAGTTGGACCAGACTTAGGTTTAAATATATTCTAGGGTAATGATAACAGGAGGGGGAGAGGGCAAACTGTCTGCAGTAGGCTGCTAGAACGCACACACTGGAGGGCAGATTAACTCTATAGATAGTACATCAAGTCTACATTTAATTAGTGTTAAGCAACATACATTTACACAATCTTGTTGGGGGGGGGTCTTCTCAGTAGTATTTTTCTAAGTATCAGGCAAGCTGGCCAATTCAGGGTGTCTTAAGGTGATGGCCGGAGGTATTTCTTTTGTGTTTAAAGCAGGGAGGGAGCACCCGAGATGGATTATTATAGAGGAGAGGGAGACAACACTGAGTTCGTTAATATTGCAGATGTAGAGGGGAAGATAGAATGTAAGGGATTTTTAGAGAAGAAAGGAGGGTGTAACAAAGCACAGTAATAGAGAGAGGCTATGGGAAGATGAGGCTAGAGCAAGTATGTAGAGGAAGATTAGGTTTAGAGGATTAACAATGGAACCTAAATAATAACTAAATAGCATCACAAAAGATTTTTTTGATTTAGTATAGAACTTCTCACCATATCAATTATCCGTGGTCTCCCCAAGATCAAAATAATCCTCCAATGTGTCCCATTGTATCAGGGAACAGATGGGCAACAGAACCCTTGTCGAGATATGCTGAATACCAGCTGAACAAAACTGTTGAACAGTCTCCTACTATTAAGGATACTGGACAAATTTTGGGTATGGTCTCCAACTTTGTGAATTTGATGGACAAGAGACAAAATCACCTAGCAGTCACTTTAGATGTCTACAGTCTTTTCACTGTTATATCAAACGACTACGGTGTCACTTCAATTAAACACTTTTTAGAATATAACAGTGATTTTGACTCCATCAACATAGAAGATATATGAGTTTTACTAGATTTTATTCTACATAATAATGTATTTATTTGTGGCAAGGGCATTTATTGGCAGAGATGGGGTGTAGCTATGGGCACACCCTGTGTGCCAACAGCTATGCCAATCTGGTACTTGCTAAATGACAACAATTCATATAGATCAGTTGTTAAGTTCTATAAATGTTTTGTGGATGACATATATTTGATATGGGGAGACACTCCTACCATGCTAAAGGACTTTGTATCATATTTAGAAATGACCACTGATTTTTTTAAGGTTTACAAAGCACTATTCTGCCTTGAATATTGACTATCTAGATATGAAACTCTTTGTGGATGAGAAAGGTGATATGTGTACTGGACTTTACAGGAAAGACTGTAGGAATAACAATATTTTGCATAGATGGAGCATGTATCCACAATTTGTTTTTTCTAATGTTAAAAAAATCAGATCTATAGAACCTCCAGGCTCTGCACTGCTGATCAAGACTTTGTTAAGGTGATGGGCTATTTGGGCCTAGAGTTTCAAGATAGAGGTTGCAAATGACAGGAAATAGAGAAAGAGATGGTCGATAGAAACTTAGTATGGAAAAGTAAAGCAAGGCCATAATTTAGACAGAAGAGAAGTATTTTGGCCTCATCAAATAATACATAGAAAAGTGAAACCACTAAAGTGAGTATGCCCCTCACTCAGAGAAACAGACTTACTCTCACCTATAACTGTGACGTTAAGCATATTTGTAATTTCATTAGGAATAATTGGAAGATATTGCTACTTGACCCAGCTATCAAAGATATTGTTGACAATGAACCTTCATTTAATTTCAAAAGAGATAAGAATCTTATGCAGTTGCCTTGTTATCCAAACAATGTCATGGACAAGGTTGATTCAGATAAAGTGGGCACATTTCATGCAGGTTTTGTTGAAATTGCAGATATATTTCAATGGAAAATTAATTTATACATCCAGTTTCTGGGAGATGCTACAGATGTCATAAGTATGCAGATTGCAAGACATGGCATATGATATATATAGCAACATGTGTCTCTTGTCAATGATTTTACTTAGGTAAAACTGACAGACACTTAAATGAGCGTATCTCTAAGCGTATTAGTGACATTTGGCAAGGAGATATGAAGATTCCATTATGTAAACATATCTCTGAAAATTCAGGACATTCATTTTTGTTTATGGTCTTGCAAGCAGTAAAAGAAAATGTTCAAAGTGGTGATTTTACAATACGAACAGAGCAACATGAAATGAGATGGATAGCGGACACCTGCCCCGGGATTCATGAAGCTTGTGCCAGGCGCACGCATAGCGTAGGCGTTATACTGCCAAATATGGCCGCTGAGCGATTCAGGTACGATCCAATTCCACGTGCACTACCGGCGTACGCCAGATCTGCGCAGCCCCCGGCGTAGGTATGCAAATCACCCCATGTGCAGTGTTGCACCATGCAAATGAAGGCATATAGCGATTCATGAAGTGGTGCAGATGTAGCATAAGCCCATGGAAATGTAAACAAAAAACACGGTTTACATTTTCCCAAACAGAACATCGGAGCTATGGAAGAGGGCCAGACCCAGGTATCACAACGTTAACATATGCCAATGGCAAAATACACAGCCAATGGCATAAGAAAAGATGCACAACACGTAAATAACAACATTTAATGTCATGTTCACAGTAACGCACAGCAGAACCGCAGGGCATGTGTGCGGAAGCTGTAACATAAAGAAATAATATAAAAATGTCATAAAATCGCAACGTAATAGAAATCAGGTTTACAGCATAACACACAATGGTAGGCATGGAACACCACAACCAAGGTGCAAGGGTTGCTAAGGGCTTGCGATAGTGTTCGGCGCGGTAACTATGAATTAGTAGTCAATGCCATGCAAATGAGGCAGATAATACTGAATCGCAAATGTCCCACCGGAGGAAGGTTGTACCATACGGCACAGCAGAATAACACCGAGGAGTGGCTCAGAGGACATACATGACATCAGCAGAGGGGTGTGCCACTGCAGCACTAAGCACATTGGAGCATTGCAAATCTGGCCTGTCCGTTGCTAAGCAAAGCTGCAGGATAGGGGTGGGGAGGAATCATTTAGCTGAGAGCACACATGGTGGCCAAAAGTGCATATGTACGAGGATGAAAACGTGCCCGAAACCCAGTAATCGGACGCACGCGCCGCAAACAATAGCAGAAACAGGAAGGTCAGGGGAAGATAAGGAAATGCGGAAGTAGGGTAATTGGAGTACTAATGAGCAATCAACCCACGAAGGCCAATCAACGGCAGCTGACAAGTCCGCTTGCAAAAACCTGCAAAACAGGATAGGGGAGGCATGTGAATGCAAAGAAAGGAGGGGAGGTATTGGATTGCAAAGATAGGAGACCTGACACAGCAGAGCAAAGCAAACCGACAGCAGACCGGCAGTAGCACACATAACGCAAGATACGCCAGGTCCAGGAAAGTACAAATGAAAGTAGGCTGCAGGATGCACGCCAGAAAATGGTAGGTGCAACGCGCAGAAATGTAAAGGGAAGGTCAAGAGGTAATCCACGGCAGGCAAATGTAATTCAACACCAAAAGCACCACAATAGTAGTTCCGGCAGTAAAACACATAACATAACCTGTAGCTACGAACGTACATACACACCCTATGACATCATCGGTGCTCACAGCACAATAGTATAAAGTGTGAAAGCACCCAACACACACCTGTGTATTCCCAAACACTGCACCATAGGTGTAAACACACAGGGAACTTTTAAAATGTACATGTTGGGAGCTGCCATAGCTGTGATTCATCAGCATGTGTTAGAGACTGACGGTGTTGTGGAGGATGATGCCGACAACCACCGCAGGCCTCGGAGGAGAAGGAGAGTGTTCAGACCAAGGGTAATCTACCAGGGGCTACATGACCTGGAGATAGTTGAGCATTACAGGGTGGACAGGGACATCTTACAGCAAATAGTGGAGCTGTGCTGGCCACACCTGAGAACCAGAAACAACAGAGGGGAACCGATACCAGTGGACACGAAGGTATGTGTAAGCCTCCAAATACTGGCCACAGGTACCTTTCAAAGGCCAACTGGAGATATAATGGGTATCTCACAGGCATCAGCATCCAGGGTACTACACCAGTTCCTGGATGCCATGTTACCACATGCCAATGAGCAGATATACTTCCCCAGAACTCAGGAGGAGTTGGCCAGCAATATGCGTCACTTCCACCGTGTGGCACAATACCCGGAGGTACTGGGTGCGATAGACTGCACGCACATACAAATCAAGTCACCACCCAGTGAGCAGGGTATGCGCTACATAAACCGCCAGGGATTCCACTCCATCAACTGCCAGGTCGTGTGCAATGCCCAGGGCATTATCATGGATGTGTGTGCTGGCAGCCCTGGAAGCTACCGACTCCCATATCTGACATGCCTCACAGCTATATCAGGTATTTGTCAGGGGGGACATCCCACATGGCCATCTCGTGGGGGATGCTGGCTATGCACTGGAGCCGTGGATGATGACTCCCATCAGAAATGTACACACACCCATGCAAGAATGCCATAATGAGGCACACGCACAAACCAGAATCATCATAGAGCATGTGTTTGGGATGCTGAAATCACGGTTCCGGTGCTTGGATACATCTGGTGGAGCCTTGCAGTACTCTCCAGGCACGTGTGCCCACATCATCATAGTATGTGCCATGCTACATAATATGATCCTGCGGAAGCAGCTGCAGCAGGGACAAAATGGTGAAGGCCCTCATAGCCCACCGCAATTGCCAAGGCCAGTACAGGCACAGAGGGAATCAGACCATGAACACACTGTGCCAGCCCCAGTAGGCAGACGGAGGCATGCCCAATATGCCTACACCTTGGCAAAGAGGGAACGTATAGCACATACTCTGACCGTGTAGGCCCCTACGGACTGACACCTCTTCACCTGCACACACAGTAAAATAAATGGCACACAAACATGACCACCTGTAAATTGTAATGCATAGGTGGCCCAATGTGTGACTCCTACATAGGCAGCCCTCAAACATTGTAAACACAACAGCCAGTGGAACACAGAATGCCAACACCTGAACAGTACATGAGTCTTACAGCATATGGTGGTGCTGTGTGCCTGTCACGTTCCCTGCCAGATATATATATATATATATATATATATATATATATATATATATATATATATATATATATATATATATATATATATATATATATATATATATATATATATATATATATATATATATATAGATATATATATATATATATATATAGATATATATATATATATATATATATGTACACATATGCATATATATAATACAGATAGAAAGGGCAATAGAGGGATATATGGTGATATAGATGAATTCAGCGATATCTGCAAATATGATAGATAGTTCAACGACATTCATAACATCTTGGAGGTACAAATAAATAGGATACCACCAACCATGGAATGTGTAACATACCGACATGCGTAACCATGAGGCTGAAAGACCGATAGAACACAGTACCGGAACAGTACATCCGCGAGTAATAGTATGATGATATGAAGGGACGGTTAGTCACCGCTGACGGTGTCGCGGTCCACGTAGGTACTATGTTCAACTGTGTCTGTGAGTGCCGTAGTCTGTGTAAGTGTGCGTTGAGGGTGCCGTGTGCGTTTCTGTGTGACTGTAATGTGTGTGTGTGTCCGCAACATGTGTATGTTGGTGCCAAGTCAGAGGCAGATCAGTATGGTAGGTGTGGGTATAGCTAGCCGTAGGCATACGGTTACTACCTGTACCACAGTAGGAGGGACATCCCCACCCTGGGCAGCTGTGTCCTGACATAAAACAGTACAAAGGGCAAATGTCTGAGATGGTAGGACATAAATATGTCCCATATATAATGTAACAGTCGTATTTAATAGTTATGCCTGTATGTAAGAAACTTAAATGTTACATGCAATATGATAAGTATCCAAAGTCACACAACAATAGGTATGTAGTGAGGATAAAAGTATGTGCTACCTGTGTACTGACCGTGGCTACGTGTTGGCCTGTAAACACCGCTTTGTGTCCCGCAAGTGTCCAACAATGACCATATGATAAGGTGGCAACCCATGGCAAACAGGCTCTTTTAACAACACAACCACAATGACTGCAAATATCTGGGACAGAAATACAAGGGATAGCTGTCACCTACAAACTCAAAAACAAGGCAATGCTGCAAAAGTAACAAACTTCACGAAAAAAGCAAAAGGCAGCCACACCAGTCCAATAGCTTGAAGCCAAAAGAGCTCACAATCAGGCAAAAGTATTCCACAAACCAATTTATTAACGTGTAAAAATCCCAGCACTAAGCAACACACACGTTTTCGTCTCTACAGGAAGACTTCATCAGATACATTAAATTTCCTGTTTACACCCAGGTTAAATACTCAAATCCCAAAACATTAATTGATTAATTAATCCATTTGACTAGGGTGAATCAGATGAAATAAATTTCGGACAAACATTTTCCAAAAAGATGTGTGAATGCACAAATACAAGTACTTGTAATACATGATTCAAAATACACAACTTAAAATAAAATAAAAAACTAAAAACATAAAATAATTGAAAGTTTTGTAAAAAACAAAACAATCCAACTAACACATTTGATAGTATATATACAAATGTATTTGCATTTAAAAATTGTATATATTTAATATTATAGCTGTCACCTACACATATCCCCTGATATATCGCTGCAATTACGGAGGTATACAAGTAGCAAGCTCACCTGCAGACGATATAGAAATCAATTAACAACGGCCCAACGTACAATCCCGTAACATAAGTCTACTAATTGTTAACTCCCTAATTAGGGACGGAGCCCACACACATATATACGGATTATGTAGAAATGCAAGGCCCACAAACCGTATATGTTACGTACAACCACCGACATCCCCCACACTAGAAACTAAATCAATACAAACTGTAATAGCAGCACAAACATCCAGTCAGTCAATTACATCTGCAGAACCCTCAACATACCATGTGAGAGACACAATTAAAGGCGACATGCAAAATTGCAGGCGTTGTATAATGGAACAAACAGCCATGTTACAGGTTTTGATTGCAATACTCTGTTATCAGACGTCGGGATGACAGGTACACCCACATGTTGAACCAAATACTCTACCTGTCACACACAATCCACAGGGGACATGAATCCAAACTATACTTGTCTCCATGCATAGCAGTTGCAGTTACTCATAACAAAACACAATACAGACCGTCTCGAAGGTAGGGCAAATAGGCAACGCAAGTGGAGAATCAATTATACCCCACTGTCGCGTAATTGGCGAATGGAGTAGCTGCACAGCTGATATGCAAGTAATTAGTCACTCAGGAACACCAATTGGTGGGAAGAATCCACATGTTTCAGGTATCGACGTATATAAGGATGACTTGCCAGACATTCAAACCGTATGCTCATACGGAATAACAGTTGAAACACTGTGAGAGAGATAGAAACGAAACGCCATAACGACAACAAGGTATGTAGAACGCCCGATATGTAAGGTTATGTATAGCATGATCTGTATTAATTAGTTTTACTGTATGTATAGCCTGGTTTGCATTAATTAAACGTGTCTGCAATGCATAAAGTGGGGAAAAGTATTTATGTAGTGATGTCTTGCTGAGCATGCTAACGCTTGTAGAATCTGTGCGTCCAGCAGTGGGACACAAGGTACACAGCACAGACACCACAAGGGATGCTACATGAGGCCATTAAACAGAACAATGCCATACAACCCGCCGTCAGTGGTAGGGTATGTCCAACAAGGACATGCCATAGCAGGGGATAGTATATGTTGATATACTGTCACAGCACGCATGTGTATGGGCATATAACGTTAATGACATATGTAAGGTGGTCCCGCTGAGCAAGTATGCTTTGCATTATGGGATACTATGTGAAATATGTGTAATGTATAGTATTATAGGTAGATATGACAGATATTCTACACAGCATAACAGGCATATCATGCATACCACAGGTATCGCTCTATTGGTATGTACAATAACAGGATACATATGGCCTGTAGGTATGGGACATAGTAATAGCATGATAGCTAATCTAAATGGAAGGGCTACCAAGTAACCATGCACAAAGGACATGTAATAGCTGCACAGGTGCATAGTGGGGTACTATGCAGTCTGTCAAGTCCATGTGTAAGCACAACTACAGTGTTCACACTAGTGGCACCTCTCCAGGGTAGTGTCCTGTGAAGAGCAGAGCCAGGTGTCACCTGCACCACTGCACAGTACAGCCACTGCAGTGATCCCAGGCCTACATGTGTCTCCCAACCACCAAGGGAGGTATGACATGAACAGTGCTACGGAGTGTCCCTGCGTGATGTACATATGAGTTATGTTCCACAGCATGGTGAGTGTCCGGTTTGGGAATGCAACCCAGAAGCACATCCCACTCATTGCGGCGTGTGTACACATATCCATGAGCATGTTGCTCACAGTGGCCTCTGCTTATGTTGCGTATGAGGAGTATATCCATCAATAATGTTATGGACATGGGCCCTGTCTGATCAGCAGAGGTCACTCCTGAGTATGAAGTATGCAAATGTGTACAGATGTGGTGTCCGTAGTGCAGCCGCATATTTAAACTGTTGGAGCTCAGTAAATGTCATGGCGTGTTAATGTTGTGGCATGTAAAGCTGTAGCTGTTGGGTAAGGTACACCCTAAATGGGGTGGTGTACCCTTGAATGTGTATAGATGTCTTGAGTTCAGAGGCACAATGGGTGCCTATGTACCTGTTACACACCCAGTACAGATAGGTGTGGCCACGTAGGAGGATATCAATGCCACAGTGGCAATACGGTAACCACAGGAGTGGGTGCGACATAAGTGTGTACTGCAAACATGTACAATGTGATATGTATGGTGGGGACTACCATCCATGTGATAGTCAGTGGGTGAATGGTGTAATGCAAATGTGATGTGCATGCACCTTGTGTCATGCAGCTTGATGCCATGATAGTCATATTATGTATCTGTCACAGCAACACCCGTATGGTTGGAGTCAGTATCAGCTGGTGGAGCAATCATGGCGCTTGGTATGTAGGGGTTCTAAAGCTAGGCAGGGAAAGTCCCCTGTGCCAGCCTGTTCCGCAGGGAAGCATATACTGAACATGAGGGGCTCTATGACTGAGGACCGTGGTATGCCAAAGTACCTGACATGTAGTAGGTACTATGGTATGCTGGCGTCACTGTGTGTTCTGTCCATGAGCCACATAGCATAACATCCTGAGACACAGGGTATGATGTGCAGGTGGATGTGTATGTTGTCAATACCAGAATGGGGAATGGTGCTGAAAGGCAATGAGAGGACAATGTAGGATGTGTGGACTCCCGTACCATCAGCAACTGCCCTGGTAACTGTATGAAAGGAGTCCACCATGTGTAGGGGCCATGCTCTGGCCTTAACAAGCCCAACCTGGGTGGCAGCAGAGGACGGGAGACCAACAATGTCTCTGAGAATGACGTCCTTGATGATGTGCCCCATAGCCATGCAGAACAGTCCAGTCAGGTGTGTAGGACTATAGTCCCACTCGTGCAATGCGGTGCCACCTGTGTGTAGTGTGATAAATGCTGCTGTGTGCCATTCAGGGTCTACAATGTCTGAAACAAGGCTATTACTGAATATGGTGGCCTAGTGGGGAGACGTAATTCAGAGGTTGGCGGACATCACAGCCTGGGACGTTGGAAGGTGACATGGGGCCAGTGTCCCAGGACATATAGAGTGTAGGTCAGTACTGTGTAGGTGTGACCACAGGGACACCACAATGTTCATGTATGGATTGCGGCCCTGTAGTGAGTGAGAGGGTGTACTGTCAGCATTGAATCCATCCTCCAGCATGTTGCCAACAATACCTGGGTCTGCAATGTTCCTGAGTGACTGTTGTATGTGACAGCAGATGTGGGTGTTGCCATCGAATACTGACATACCACCATAATGCCTGGTGGTACACCCCGGAATGTGTGGCAGTCATGTTTACGTAGCTAGTCTTGGAGTATGTGATGAGGGACCCTGTGGCCCCACCATGGCTGACCAGTGAGCCACCCCACACATGGGAATGTACACCACTGTGCAACAGCCTACACCTGTTGTTGTACATCATATGTCCGTGGAACATGACCACCAGAGTGGCGTCTGTTATCTGGTGTGTACCATCATGGCTCTGTGTGGAATAGCATGATCCATGCAGTTGTGTACATGCTAATTAAGTGCACTGGGGTATGTGTCAGCATTTGTATGTGCATTGTCCATCTGCGTGGGTGTCATGATGTTAACAACCGCTGTCAGCAGACATCTGTAGTAGGTGTTGTAGTACACATGTACTGTGTATGCTGTGATGGGTGTGTTGCCGGGATGTGGCTAACAAGGTAGATTAGCATATGTTCGAATCCACCAATGAGGGGATAACCCCAGGTGTGTAACACCAGTCACATGGTGGTAGTGTTCATGCCAAGGGTAATGTAGGTCTTGGAGGTGGTGTGTATGTGTTGATCCAGCAGAGCGGAGGGTATGACTCATGGATGTGTCGGTACATGAGTGGCTATCCCAGTGAAGTGTGGGGTAGTGTCAGTCACACATCAGTAGAAGCTGAGGCCCACTGTCCACTATACCACCATAGAAGGTATGTTACCCGTGGGGTATGATGTTGTCTCTGTCGCTTGTTACAATGTGTATAGCGGTCCCGGACACAGTTAGTTGCATGTGGAGCACCTCTGATGCATTGTGCTAAGCAACTTGCCAGGATGTGTGCAAAACATAGTGGGATATGGGAACCCCTCAGCTGTGGGTGTGCCGGTCCAGGTATGTGCCTGAAAGGTATGGTCCGTCTATAACCTGTCATTGCAGGTGTGCTCTGCAGAGCCTAGAGGCAGGTCCCAGTCACTGCAGAGATGTTGGAGTGGTGCATTATAAGGTGTGCCTTGCCTGCGTGCGTCACAGGGGAAGATGCAAGCAATGTGTCACATGACCCCATGTCACGCATGCCAGTTACCGCCCTGCCGGTGACAGTTATTGGAAACTGTGCAGGACAGGCAGTATAGAAGCAGCAAGAGCCTTACATGTGAGCTGTAATCCCAGGGCCGACAGGTGCAAGTCATCTGTGCCACAGCATTGTGTTTGACCAGGACAGTCATAGCGGACAGATACCACATGCCTGTGGAATGACAATAGGAGCATAGGCAACTGTTGAAGTGACACAGTCGGTCATTGTACAGTGGTATCGTGTCTGGATGAATGCAAAATGCTCCCCAGGGCTAGGTCCACACCCTCAGTGCTATAAGACTGGTGAGCTATTGCATGTCCCTGCACACGTAGTCTATGAAGTGGCATCACAGGGCAGTCACACTAACATGGCGAATGACAGACATATTGTACCTGGTGAGGTGTGGCATGGGTGCATAGGTTATGTTGCAGAAGCAGTTACCCGACAGCAAGATGTAAGTGACTAACGCCTTGTGTAGCCTGCTGTGTGGAACTGCAGTGTGACACCCTACAGAGTCAGCTATGACTGGTGTGTTGTGAATGTTATAACACACTATTGGCTGTATGTGGTGGGCACAAATGAGTCTATGGGCTATAATCTGGTGATGTTGTCTTCCATGATGGGGGCTACCTCTGGTGCCTACAGTGAGTATGGAGACGTACTGCACAGGTTGTCCTCGTAAGTGTGGCCAGTGGTGTAGATTATGTGAGACAATGTGATGGGTGGGGTGTGTTGTGAATGTTACACATCCCCAAATGACTGTCAGGTGCAGTCAGGGTTGGCGACAGCATTACCCCCAGCCATAGCTGTCAGCCTCCTGTCCCCAAAATGAGGAACATTAGCCCTCATACCGTGTGACAAATGGGCAAAACGTGGAACACTTACAACTGGCTTACTAACAGCGTCAACTAGGAAGGGCATATGATGGATAAAATAGGCTGGTCTTACGTATAAAACAGATATTCCAATTAATTAATATGATTCTCATCTATCTAGCCATGGCTAGCAGGTAAACTATGTACAACAATGAATGCGTGACAGACCCTTCCAATGTGGAACCTTGAGGAACATGCACCTTTTAGAACTCCAAATGAGGTACGTTCCCCGTAATGAGGTACACCTGAGAGCTATGGGCCCAGCACGGCTGCAGATGTGCATCCCCCACAGGCTGTAGTGCCGTATGTTGGGAGGTGAGCATTGAATGTGTACATGAGACAATTGCTCTATTGCCACATGTACGACACATCCCTCATATAGACAGGCAATAGCACTGGTACGTGACAGTTGGACATGCCTGTATATACAACCATGTCCCACAGGATATGTGCGTTACGTGTGTACAACAGCTGTCGTACCTTAAGCAAGCTAGGAAGTGTAGGACAGCCAGTGTACCTGTGGGAAATGGTGTGGAATGGGTGCTATAGTAATCAGTAGCTCATGACATGCTCATATGTTCTGAACAAGTGCCTAGCATGACCATATAATACAGATAGGGTGTTGGATAATATCAACCCACAAGTGGTGATGACAGTCATTCAGGGTGGCACCGCACTATAACCCTGCTGAGTATGGTGTGCATGTCCATGAACCATTAGCACTGTAGATGTTAGCAGTACAGATGTACAAGATAGCACGGATATTTGATTACAAATACCTTTGCATGTCACAGGAGTGTTCCACCAGTGGCCTGTTGACAGACTCACAACTACAAAAGGTGCAAGAGTGACATGTGCACAGCACATCAGTGCTAGATACAGTAGAACAGGGTTAATGTGTTGTACTCCACCCTCATTGTAGCCCATACCACACAGACAAATGTTAGGCATCTGTGTATGTAAGGCTGTGAATGGCCATGACCTATCAGTTTAGCTGTGTCAGTCTTGTGAACAACATACAGAATGGGCTGTGTGTGTGAGGTGTGTGACATATGTGCACAGTCTGATGGATGATACCAGCAGTGTCACCACTAGGTGAACATCCCTGTACCCATAAACTACTACCTAGGCTGTGGTCAACATTATGGACACTGTGTAAGGGATGGTGCTGTGCAGTGCACCCCCCGACATGGTGACGTCTCCAGGCCCCTTAGGTAGTCATCTGAGGTACCCATGTCATGTCAGGGTGCCATCCATGAGCACGGAGATCACTGGCCAGGCATATACAGCACTGTGGTGAACAATATTGGATCACATACCACCTGTAAGGGGTAATGGCTATGCATGGATGTGCGATACCAGCCTTCACAATCCACACCTCCACTATGCAGCATGCCATCTACCTTGCAGAAGGACATTTGCTACACCATGATGATGGACATGCTACATGTCCATATCCTGATCTATATGACATATGTCATGGACAGCCACCGTCCTAATACTAGGATCGCCACAGGCTGGACAGATCCCTGTGCCATATATGTGACATACTCTCGCCATACCATGCAACCCTGTCCATCAAAGCTGCAGATGTCATCCCAGTCATACATGGTGTGATGGCCGCATGGTAGATGTACTATCAACTGACTGGATCAGTAATGTGGCACTGATGCAGCTTGCGGTGGCACAATGGCCGTCTGTAACAGCGTGGAAACCGTGCCCGCACATGCTATGGTTGATGACCATCCCTGCGAATGTTGTCTGACTATCCATTGTCCCATGTCTATCACATGTGTAATACAGGCGATCCGTGTCAGGATGTTGAACAGTTGTACAGTGCTGTGTAGATGTAAATGGCAAAACACATGCATGAACAGGTGTCCATGCGTATGTGTGCATTGTCACTGCTCAAGTCCATTCCGGCTGTGTCTGTGCTGATATGTGACATATACACAGCATCCAGGTCAACAGTAGTACCGTGGACACATCGAGGCATGTGCAGATAGGTAAGAACACAAGTGCAGGCAAATAGACATGCCCACAGCAAGACAGCATTTACATGGAGTATGAACACTGTAATGAGGTGACACACATATATGGTGATGATATCCAATGCATAATGGGTGTGACATGTGTGACACAAACACATCAGTCGTGTCAGTGTCATGGTGCTTTGCAAAGATAACTGTGCAGATGCAGTAGATGTCATAGAAATGCATGTGCAGCAGTATCTCTGTACATCTCTGAAACTGTGACCTGTCACCATCATTATGTTTTACAGATAATGCCCCATACATGCCTGCCAGCATACACCCGCCAGGAGGATGATGTCCTCATCCCACAGCTCCATGACAACTATGACTTGTTGTTCAGCCATGTGCCACAGCATGCCCAGCATAGGTTCATAGGTTCATAGGTTCATACTAGGCTATCTGCTCGAGGGCATTTACAAGCCTAGCCCATCGTTTTGTGGCTTACGCCACCCCTTTAGTATGGGGAACTATACCCATTATTTTGCTGTGCCTCTGTCGAGCAGCGGGATGACCTGTGGCAGGATCTACGCAGGAGGGTGAACGATGTGGGTGGCCATAACCGCACCTACCAGCAGGTGCGCAGACACTGCACGGACCTGATACGACATGCAAAACAGCGTGCCACTGCAATCGCCAGGGAACAAGGTGGAACAGGTGGTGGGCCACCAACCCAGTCCCCACTCACACACACCGAGGAGCTACTGGCCAGTCTGGGGACACCCAGGGAACAGCATCCAGAAACACTAGCTGCCATCGTGGAGGTGGGTGTCTCCCAACCAATGAGCCTGGAGTTGCCTGGTAAGTCAGTAATGCACATATGGCTATTATATCCCATGTAGTTGCATGTGTCACTGTACACAATGTAAAGTAACAACATATGCCAGGTATGTAGACACACATGCTGCATACTACAGTATGCTACGTTGTGTATGCACACATGTGCATACTATATGCTATTACACAGGTGAATGTGTGCACATGCACAGTGCAACCTGTGGCTGTCATACAGTCATGGATAATGTTCATACTGGTGTGTCACCCCTATACAGGTACCTCTGGCGTGCCGCACAGACATGGGTCCGTTGCAGGTGAGACTGTCATCAGTATCAGGCATGTTACAGTGTAGATCTATTTGACATGTGGCCAGTTAACACTTGCACACCTGATGTTTGTTCCAGTCATGATATGCAGGTCGCACCACCATGCATTCACACACGCCACCCATGTGCAATATATTCAAACATAATGATACACAGACTTGAAACCACAGTACTTGTCATTGCTACATGTGTGGTCAGCTGTGCATACAATGGTGGAGGTGTTCTACAATGGAGGCATATGTAGTATGCATTGGAACAACATGTGTGGTACGCACACAGTACCACACAGTGAGCTGTGATATGGGCAGCCCACAAGTGTCACCATTGTGTCATATGCCCCTGCATTGGCTGCACACATTGTGATGTGCCACCTGACATGTCCCAGACATGTAGTGTTCTGTCTGCAATATTGTCACACTATCGCATGACCTATACCCCACATACCAAACATACAACCCATTGTCTGCATAGCCCTGTGGATTGTGACATATCTGACATGTATGGGTGTATGTCATATGGGACCACACAGACATGTGGAGAAGATGCCCATCACACACAATTGGCCAACACATGTGCACACATGGCCATGGGGGATGGCCAGAGACATGTAGCCACACAGTACTTGGGATGTGTATACACCCTGTTGCACATTGTCCACACATGGTCCAATTACAGCCTTAGTTGACCAATTATACAGTTGATGTGGTACACTGGACAACCTAAAAGCCTCTGCACAGCTACTGGATGTGTCACTGAAGTCTACCATATATGATCTGTCGAACATCACGACTGTGTTGCAGTTATGGCTATGCAATGTGTACATATTATGCATTCTACAGCAACATACATGCCTCATGTTGCCATGCAATGGCACAGTGTCTGTACTTCACACTGTATAGCAATGTAGACAGCTCACACTACCCTCCCATGCTCATGCACATTTGCTAAACATGCATTCTATCTGTAGGGCATACACACAACACTGCAATGTGAAGCCCATTATGATGCTGTACATGTGTCAGGACACCATTGTGTCAAACATGTATGCATGTTAATGCACATGTCAGTAGATTACATATCAAGGTCATGTCAGCCATGTGTACTGTTATCCTGTTCTGGGCCACATGGTGTATCACGGGGATGCATGCATACTACCATGATTGTGTGAACTGCATGGCTACTGATATGACACCTGCTTGCTGTAGTGTGCACCCCAGGGAGGTATGCTTACTAACACTATTAATGTCTGAGCTGCATGCCCTCTGCTGTATCGCAGGCATGCTGCATGCCATCTGACAAATCACATGCATGGTGTGTCTGTGTGTGTGTGTGTGTGTGTGTGTGTGTGTGTGTGTGTGTGTGTGTGTGTGTGTGTGTGTGTGTGTGTGTGTGTCTGTGTGTGTCTGTGTCTGTGTGTGTGTGTGTCTGTCTGTGTCTATTGTACTTTACAGTATTTCTTTGCATTCACAGGTGATGTAGGTGCGTTACCCTCCTGCGGTCCATCTGATGTTAGTGTCCCCACAGATACTAGCGGTGATGAACATATGCATGAGGTACAGGCAGGGTTGTCAGGGGCTGAATCTGTGCCAATGGTTACCATCCCAGCTATGTCCCCCTCTTCCCCGCACACAGTTCTGCTGCCAACACATACCACATCATCGGTGGCCATAGAGGAAGGACAGTCAGCGTCTGTTGGCGTGGAACAGGGACGTGTGGTGGCTACAGAAGGTGTGTCTACACAACATGGTGTCAGTGTAATGACTGCAGATGTGCCACACAGGCATGTGGCCGGTGCTGCTCGTAGGAGGACCTCTGGCAGACAGGCACCTGCAGGACAGAGCGCAGCAGTTGGTATCACCAGACGCATGTTCCAGACTGTAATGGTGGCACAGGCATGAGCTGAACGGCAGAACAGAGAAGGGCAGAGGCTGCAGAGGGCTGCTATCCATACCCTAAATGACAACATCCAGGCATTGGCAAATGCTCAACAGCAGATTGCTAATGTTCTGGATAGGCGACTAGGTGAAATGGTCAGAATCCTTGACCGAGGCATGGCAATCTGCGAGCGGGAGCTGTCTGTGCTGGAACACCTGGTAGGAGAGAGGCGTAGGCCACGTGGACGTAGGCCAGCAACACCACCTAGTGTAGGTCGACATGAGTGTGCCACCTCACATGCCCGCTCCCACAGTGCCAGTAGCAGTAGCAGTGCAGCTGCTGCTGCCCTTTCAACACCAGGACATAGCAGGCCATGTGGATGTGGCCCTGGACGGTCTCAGCGGGGACACGGTTCCAGCGGACATGTGTCGTCGGACAGTAGCCACTCTGTACCTCCACCTGGTAGTACCCGTGCAACCCCAGGCAGGCACAGGTTACGTGGCCGTGGACGGACACAGTGAGCTGTACAACCTGCACTGTACAATCTGGGGCTGTCAATTATACCCCGTTTAGGCATCACAAATGGCAGAACTGTGTACACACATACACGCACACAGCAAACACAACTGTAGGGCTCCACAACATCCACATGCATTCTGCACAGACATGTCCAGTCAACTCACCGGCCCTTACACACGCACATGATGTTATCCATTGGTGCAGCCTATGCCCCTGGCAAACATATCACCCTGTGCATATGATGAAGCCTGTGCTGCATCCCTGTCATCCACACCATCGGTGCAGGGTTATGCACAAATATTCTGATGCACAGGGTGAACAGCATAGTGAGAGGTGTATGTAATACCTGTGTATGCATAGTGAGGGATGTGTATCTTGCAGTGGTTGTGTGTGAATACTGAGTTGTGTATGTGACATAGGTTGTGTACTGTCGACATGCACCAGTCACACCATGTAGTGCAGGTGCAGCATGCATTGTGATGTGTTCACGGTATGTGTCTCGGTTACATCTGTAGCACCATGTTGGTTGTGATACCCTGGTTCCCTCCTATGGTGTACTTGCATGTGCCTACAGGTAGCAGTGTTTGCAGTCCCCCACGTGTAACTGTGGAGTACACACAGGCACGTCTGGCAATATCAGCATGCTACATGTACCCTCATCCTGACTGTTGGACATACCAACATGACACAGATGTCCGCACATATACTGCACCTGACGCATGTGGTCAATGTCACAGGCTACACTGGACAGAGACATGACATACATAGCAGGACACATTACAGCTATGGTGACATGGTGCAGGGGTTGTACACAGCGGCCTGGCCAGTGATGATGTGAGGTGTCACTTGGTAGCTGGAGGCCACACTGTGCAGCAGTAGGACCCTGTAACAGTACGTGAACATGGCCGCATTCACGGGGTGTACACCACTATAACGCACACCCCATAGTGTGCAGCTGGGGACCCTTGCCTGTGTGGTCATCACCCTCACAGTACTATGCACCCACATGACGTGTCACAGAGAAGGGACATGCACAGGTAGCCAGTATGGCTGGGACCTACGGCATCAACAGGGTTGTGCAATGCATCACCATTACGGGTTAGTCAACACGTGGGGCCAGTGATAATTTCCCACCGTATATTAGCATACACACTCACACCAAGCACCAGACATACATACAGACACACACACACTGTGGTGACCACACATGTGTATACGGAGAGCCGATGTGTGTGATGCACCTCACCGGCGAACGTCATGCTTCCCACACTGACGTAAGTACAGATCTCTACAATGGTGTACAGGGATGTGTAGCAACTGGGACATATTCCCCACGATATGTGTCATCCCTGGTCACACATTCGGACACACATGGCAGTGCTGGGAATGATACACCTGCCATATGATGACAAGTTTGATGGACATGCAGCGGTATTGATTGCATTATGTGTACCAACGCTATATCTGGCAAATGTGCTGCTATATACACACGGGAGGTTGTAGGTGTTACAGATGCCATATGACATATAGTTGTTAACACCTGACCGCTGTGTATGCATTATGTCAGCACCGTCACGTAACAGCTACATAGCGTACAGTTAGCACATGGCATGATAGGATGGTGTGTGACACAACTGTGAGCCACTCCCTGCACACATACATCTAGACAGGTGGTTCACCACATTATGTACACACACATCCCTCCATACGTGCTGTTTGTATGTCACCGTATACAGATGTCAATGATGGGTCTGCATTGCGTCTGCATGTCGTAGGTAGGTGCAACTATGTTACGGACATCGGCCACTGCACATGCATGTTTGTTGCATGCACAGTACAGATGTCACATGTGTCTCCTGTTGCCATGTTTGTATGCATTGCTATTGTTGGACATGTGTGTTGACATACATAACACATGGACTGCGGTATGATATCACGGGTGTCACAGGTGACCAGTACAAGGTATGTGTCCCGGTCAACACTGCTACCCCCTGTAGTGTGAGCATTCAACAGACATGAGCCCACCTTCAATTCGCGTGTGTAGCATTGATTAGGCCAGTGTTATGCACGAGGTACATCAAAGGCCATGTATGTATGTGTTGTGTGTGCAGTCCATGCACACATCCACACAATCACATGTATGACATACCCAGATGTGTGTTCATTGGTGTACAGCGACAGTCAAGTGTCACAGCTGTGTAAGGGCCATGGTATGTCTTGAGCCGACCTGTTCATGTATACTGGTATCATTGCAATGCATAACACCTGTTGGATCCCTGTTGGTACGTGTGTACTCTGCACAGCTGGTGCACACCGCTGTACAGCCCAGCAGTCATGTGTCACATGGTGTTGTGGGACCATAAGGCTGTGTAGTGCTGCACCAACGACATGGTGCTGACTTGACAGCTATAGTGTACACTGCAGTGTGTATGTGTGTGACCTTCACCTGTGACAGCTGTGATGGCAGCTGTGTGTGTACAGGTCACTGCATGTGTGACCGCCCTGTGCGTGAGGGCAGTTATACCTTACTGTGCCCTTCTGTGTGTACACTCCATCTGCATGCAAGATTGCCCTTTGCAACTGCTAAGTGTGTGAGCATGCCCAGTATGCCGTTGTGTAGATGGACACACAGTACATTCCACACTGCGCCCTTCCAGGATTAGACTCCGTGTGCATGCAAGATGGCCCTTTGCAACTGCAAAGTGTGTGAGCATGCCCAGTACACCATTGTGTAGATGGACACACAGTACATTCCACTCTGCGCCCTTCCATGATTAGACTCCGTGTGCATGCAAGATGGCCCTTTGCAACAGCTAAGTGTGTGAGCATTCCCAGTACGCCGTTGTGTAGATGGACACACAGTACATTCCACACTGCGCCCTTCCGTGATTAGACTCCGTGTGCATGCAAGATGGCCCTTTGCAACAGCTAAGTGTGTGAGCATGCCCAGTACGCCGTTGTGTAGATGGACACACAGTACATTCCACACTGCTCCCTTCCGTGATTAGACTCCATGTGCATGCAAGATGGCCCTTTGCAACAGCTAAGTGTGTGAGCATGCCCAGTACGCCATTGTGTCGATGGACACACAGTACATTCCAAACAGACGTGTGATACTAAGCATGTGGGCATGGCCACTGACATCCTGTATAGCCATGGTGGTCATCCAGGCACCAGATGTCCAATTTCAATGTCACGATGGATGCCTACATTGAACACACTTGCTGCTCTCTCGAAGGGTGTACTGTCTGTGGCGCATCCCATATCTATTTAGTGTTGTTGTGCTCCGTAGATATTTAGTTGGCCCGATGACAGCACTGGCGTGTTTGTGTACGTCTACCTTGGGACAGTAATATGCTTTCAAACTGCTCACTCTCTAAACATTCCCTATCGGCATCTTTGCCTTTGCGGATGATGTCACCCACCTAGAAGTATGCCTCTGGGAGTGCTGTGTTCAGTAATCTTGGTAGCGCATTCTGTAAATGTGTAATGCTGTAGTGTGTTAGAGTAGGTAGGTGTATGTTCAACTCCTGGTCCTTCCAAGTGTGTCTGTGTGTGTGTGTGTGTGTGTGTGTGTGTGTGTGTGTGTGTGTGTGTGTTTCCAGCTGCCTGGGGACACAGTAATGCTTTTAGATGCCTCACAACACATACATTCCCTATCAGCGTCTTTGCCTTTGCGGATGATGTCACCCACCTAGAAGTATGCCTCTGGGAGTGCTGTGTTCAGTAATCTCGGTAGCGCATTCTGTAAATGCGTAATGCTGTAGTGTGTTAGAGTAGGTAGGTGTATGTTCAACTCCCGGCCCTTCCAAGTGTGTGTCTGTGTGTGTGTGTGTGTGTGTGTGTGTGTGTGTGTGTGTGTGTGTGTGTGTGTGTGTGTGTGTGTGTGTGTGTGTGTGTGTGTGTGTGTTTCCAGCTGCCTGGGGACACAGTAATGCTTTTAGATGCCTCACAACACATACATTCCCTATCGGCATCTTTGCCTTTGCGGATGATGGCACCCACCTAGAAGTACTCCTCTGAGAGTGCTGTGTTCAGTAATCTTGGTAGCGCGTTCTGTAGATGCATAATGCTGTAGTGTGTTAGAGTAGGTAGGTGTATGTTCAACTCCCGGCCTTTCCAAGTGTGTGTGTGTGTGTGTGTGTGTGTGTGTGTGTGTGTGTGTGTGTGTGTTTCCAGTTGCCTGGGGACACAGTAATGCTTTTAGATGCCTCACAACACATACATTCCCTATCGGCGTCTTTGCCTTTCCGGATGATGACACCCACCTAGAAGTACGCCTCTGGGAGTGCTGTGTTCAGTAATCTTGGTAGCGCGTTCTGTAGATGCGTAATGCTGTAGCGTGTTACAGTTGGTAGGTGTATGTTCAACTCCCAGCCCTTCCAAGTGTGTGTGTGTGTGTGTGTGTGTGTGTGTGTGTGTGTGTGTGTTTCCAGCTGCCTGGGGACACAGTAATGCTTTTAGATGTCTCACAACACATACATTCCCTATTGGCGTCTTTGCCTTTGCGGATGATGTCACCCACCTAGAAGTATGCCTCTGGGAGTGCTGTGTTCAGTAATCTCGGTAGCGCGTTCTGTAAATGCGTAATGCTCTAGTGTGTTAGAGTAGGTAGGTGTATGTTCAACTCCCGGCCCTTCCAAGTGTGTGTGTGTGTGTTTCCAGCTGCCTGGGGACACAGTAATGTTTTTAGATGTCTCACAACACATACATTCCCTATCGGCATCTTTGCCTTTGTGGATGATGTCACCCACCTAGAAGTATGCCTCTGGGAGTGCTGTGTTCAGTAATCTTGGTAGCGCATTCTGTAAATGCGTAATGCTGTAGTGTGTTAGAGTAGGTAGGTGTATGTTCAACTCCCGGCCCTTCCAAGTGTGTGTGTGTGTGTGTGTGTGTGTGTGTGTGTGTGTGTGTGTGTGTGTGTGTGTGTGTTTCCAGCTGCCTGGGGACACAGTAATGCTTTTAGATGCCTCACAACACATACATTCCCTATCGGCGTCTTTGTCTTTGCGGATGATGACACCCACCTAGAAGTATGCCTCTGGGAGTGCTGTGTTCAGTAATCTCGGTAGCGCGTTCTGTAGATGCGTAATGCTGTAGTGTGTTAGAGTAGGTAGGTGTATGTTCAACTCCCGGTCCTTCCAAGTGTGTGTGTGTGTGTGTGTGTGTGTGTGTGTGTGTGTGTGTGTGTGTGTGTGTGTGTGTGTATATCTATATATATGTATACATATACATATATATTCATATATATATATATATATATATATATATATATATATATCTTTGTAATATGTATGTGGATATTAGCACTATTGAATGTGCTGCATTGTCTGTACATGTTCACCTTGGATGTATCTGAATGTGCTATGGCTCTGTAATAGTGCACATACTGTGTGCTGTAGTGATCCTGGGTTATAGTTGTGTAGTGACCAGTTATTTTGTTGCTGGGTATTACCAGGGACATTGAAAACAATGATAGTACAGCACCTTTAACCGGTCATGTGCACATCTCAGCAGCAGTCAGCAGTGGTTATTACGTTGGAGGATGACTATGGCTCATATACCTATGTATTACATGGCAATGCTATGCAAATCAGGTTAACATTACTGACACCTGTTTATCCACAGGTTGTGATACAGATCCCGTGTATGTATGTGTATACATTACCAGGTGCAGGACTGGACTATGGTTGAATGCATGGAGGGGTGTCCATGGCCAGGAATGGCGATCTGTACAGCCTGGCAGGTACAGTCTGTGACTGTCCCACAACCTCCAGTATATGGCTGACACATGCTGAAACAGTGTGCATGCAGAGACACACATAACACACACACACATTGCATCAACATTGGGCCATGCAAAACCTGTTGTCCCTCACACACACACAAATGCATACATGTTGATTGGCTGGTTCACTGACAGGCTCTGGAAATGAAACTACATACCCTGTGCATATGATGACACCTGTGCCACCTCTTGTAATGTGTAACATTGATGCAGGTATGGACTAACATGGTGCTGATGCACAGGGTGGCTTCATAGCACTGTAATAATGTTACAATGTTGTTAACACAAAGTGTGATTACCTTCTAGGTGTATGTAAGCAGGCATGATAAATTCCAGCTATGATCATCAATGTAGTATAGTGTACAGCACTGTTAATTCTGAAGATGTATTATCCATCCATGTGCCATTTGACTGACGTGTGTAGTATTGGCAGCATGTGTTACACAGTGTGCAGTACGTGTGAGATGTGTGTAGTACAGATTCACATGTATCTATATGTGAACACGGTGAGGGTGCACTGTCTGCATCTACATGTATAGTGGACACATTGGAATGGTGACATGCCCTGTATTTCACACTGTTAACACGTCATACTTTCTATTGGTGGCCAGTATGCATTATACTACACATATTGTTGTACTTGTCTACACATGTGTGATTGCTATGGTTTTACACGGTGCTGTGGGTGATACTGTTACTATCTGTCATAGTTTTGCATTATGGTAGTTGACATGACCTCAACAGTCTGAATTACCAATTGTTATATGATATCTTCACAACAGTCCCACACATGTAGGACACACAGTAGCATGTGGATCCTACATGTACTATACTATACCAGTTCGCACTGGTATTGACCGCCACACATTGCTAGGACCATTACTGTTTGACATGTAGCCATGTTAGTTACAAGCAAAGACAATAGGGATATTCCTGTCCACATCTGGGAATTCATACTGTGGCCTAGAATGCATTCTGCACATGACACAGTTAGTTTACACAAAGGTATCATACAGTCAGATACGTGTTATCCAACCCATGCTGTACACCTATAAGGCTAAACAGAGTCAGTTATCCACATTTACTACACATACTTTACCAACAGTAACACATAGGTATTACACCCCAATATGTATAATGGGTAACAATGTGTACATATAGATATGTGCTATGTCATTTGTCATTTGATATTTGCATTTACAATGGTATTGTGAAGTACATCACTGTATCACATATACAATGAGAGTTCTGCATGCATATCCTCCAAGGTGGTTGTACAACTATGATGAATGTCCATTATTGACATACTTTGCTGTGTTTGAACTATTCTGCAGTATTACACATACATGAACAGTCACTCACACTATGTATATAAATTGTCGTGTGTGTGTGTGTCACAGATGACCTAGGCCACAGACAGTTCTGATACATGTAGTTGACAAGTGCGGTAATGCTCCACCAGATGTGTCCAGGCACCAGAACTGTGACTTGGTGACACATACACATGCTAGAGTAAGGTTTCTGTATGTGCGTGTGCCTCATTATGGCATTCCTGTTCACGTGTGTGTGCATTTCTGATGTGTGTCATCAGCCACAGTTGAACTGCACATCCGGCATCCCCCACTAGGTGACCATGAGTGTTGTCCCCATTGCCAAATGTTTTGTACAGCTGCATCAGATGCCACATATCGGATGCATTGCAGCTTCCAGGGCATCCAGCACACACATTCATTATTACAGGCTGGCCATCACACACAAACCGCCACTTCATGGAGGGGAAGCCCTTGTGGATGATGTAGGCCCTGCCACACTCACTGGCTGGTGCTTTGATGCATATGTGCGTGCAGTGTATTGCACACAGTACTTAGGGTATTCCACTATTGTGTGGAAAAGACACATATTGCTGCCCATTACCTTACGGGAATTGGGGATATATACATCATCACTGACATGTGCTGACATGGCATTCATGACCTGGTGCAGCACCCTGGATGCTGATGTTTGTAAAATCCACGTCATATCACCAGTTGATCTCTGGAAGGTACCTGTTGCTGGTATCCTTAGGGCAACACATACCTTGGTTTCCACTGGGATAGGTTTCCCTCTGTTGGGTCTGTGTGTGAGACATGGCCTGCACAGATCCACAATCTTCTGCAGGAGGTCTCTGTCCACTCTATAGCACTCTACTATCTCTAGCTCATGTAGCCCCTGGTAGTTTACCCGGTGCCTGCACACTCCTCTCCGTCTACTCACTGTGTGATGCTGAGCGACATTCACATTGGCACAACCCTCCACATGTTGCATATGTTGACGTATAATAGCAATGGCAGCCCCTAACATTATCTTGTCTCAGTTAAGCTTTTACAGTTTGCACTTCTCTTACTATACTACAGTGTTGCAGTGTGTCTGAGAATAACATGGTGGACTACTGTTTGTAGAGTTGTACGTGCTGTGCTGTGCTGGCCCACTGTACTGGCTGTGTAATATACTCAGTCTGATTGTTTCCACCTGCTAGCTGTAGTAGTATTTCTCCTTGGTTAACTTACTGCTATTTGTTTACCTTCCTTTCCACTGTTTGTGTCCACAGTGAGCGGCGCCACGCATAGGAGCACAGTGAAGTGCATATCTGCTTCCACGTGCGCACACAGGCTTATACATGCATACAAACACTTACACTGGCTTACACAACATTACACAGGCTTCCACAATCTTACAGTAGCTTACTCGTTCTTCAAGTCGCGCACACAGGCTGACACACATGCACACATGCTAACTCGGGCTTACAGGCTTGCACGGGCGCAAAAACCCTTCACCAGGTTTGCAAGGAACTTCAGTGATATCCATGGCGTACACCGTCAGTTTACTGACTTTATCTAGGATAAATCATAACACGCCTCTTCCACTGATGAGTCACTGACAGCAGACATGTGACACACTGCTCCAATAAGATTACAGTGTTTTATACATACACACTCATGATGTCACCTATCTTCTACGATGATAGTTCCCTTCACCTACTCTTACACTGTAGGGGCTTGGCCCATATGGCATGACAAATTGTGCTTCACTATCCTCAGCCTCAATTGCATAGGATTGCCTACTAATGCTTGGTTACATCTCTGAGTGTGCGCTTCCACACATAGCAACCACTACTCAGTAGCCATGTTGTCTTCAGCTTGCCATTAACCTGCATGACGCAATAACTTTTAACTGACATTACAATTTGTATGTATATTTTACATATTTGTCTTGTTTTGTATGCACAGTGCGTACTCTGAGATCGGGGGAGGACAACTAGAGTTTTATTAATTTCCAATGGGAATACATGCCACTGGCGTTATATTTGGATATTGGCATGCTTCTTCAACTAAACCATCCTTTATTTGCAGATGACATTGCTCCGTTTAGCTACTTGCAGAATGTTACTCGGTTAACATCCATGTACATTTCTGCACATACCTCTACTCTTGCACGGACAGCTTACTGTTTCATGTATCGCATATTTTACATCATTTGCATAGCTTTCACCTACAAATGGGGTAATTTGCATATCCTAACATTGTCCGTGCAACGTTCGTTTGAGGGGCTGTGTTACACGCCCCTACAGGATATTGCTGAATAGCTCGGCGGACATCTTGCCTTGCTCTACTCTTACTCTACTCGTACACCGACCAAAGCTTCCTGAATCCTGGCCTAAGCTTTGATGTGTGCTAATATGTCTATTTGTGGGGTAGGCATGGCTGTAGGTATGTTTTGACCTGCTACGTCTGTCATTTATACAGAGCACCTCCCACTTTCATCATTTGTAGAGGTGACAGCCCTATAGGGACTATATGTACAGCTGTGACATTTGACAAGTCCACACATACCTGCGGTCAATACTAAACTGACTACTTCAGCACTTTTCATACCTTCCGATTTGTCTTGTAGTGGTATAGTCGATGATACTGTTTCCTATAACATGTATCTGTTTCTGATACAAGATATGTCATTTTATTACACCACTACACACAATATATGGAGAATTCACAGGCCAGATGCCATTACATTCCTTTTGTGGGACACACCCGCCCAGAGTGTTGTGTTCCTCACAAACGCCAACAGGTGCTGATCAAAACATATTCTGCTATCATCTACCTTATATGTTCGCCGGTATTTGCGCTTTCTGTCAGTGGCAGAACTCACATGCGTGTGTGGGAGACTGAATACTGTCTCGGGGACACTGCATAGCACCCTGAGGGACACATTTATGTTGTTTCTATTAACCTTCCACATTGACTATCACAGGGCATTAGTATTCATCCAGATTTGTCGAGGTACATGATTTTGACTTATACATGTTTTGTCATTTGTCATCACGTCTTTCTTCACACCTGTCCACCTAATTGCACTAGTTCTGTACATTTATTTAGGTCAGGGTTACCTTCATACCTCTCAACTGTACAAATTTTGGGTAAATGTCCCTAACTTAGATGTCTGATTTTGTTCCTTTTTTAATAATATTGTGCAATGCCTTTCTGGTAATTTAGTGGGAAGTCATTTGGGACTGTGGGGTTAGACAATAATGACAGACATTTATTATTTACAATTAATAACCCTCAAAACATTCATACTATTGACTGATCCATTATTCTATTCACGTTCTGACTTTGTAAGAGGAATATTTGAGATATTCCCTATTTGTACTTATTTTAAAATGCCTTTGTCCAGATGTCTTATTCTGATTGAGAGGTATGGTTACCATCTTATTCGCACGCATGTACGTCCATGATAATCGCTTACACAACACTAATATAACTCCCTACGTCTTCCCCCAATAGTTTACACGATATCCAGTAGATGGGTTCTTCATTTTAGGAAGTTAGAGGCGTCTGCTATACCCACATAGGTATATTAATCACTCCCATGGGGTGGACCTCATAAATCTGTGCCAACCAACACCTAGGCACCTAGGCCCATTATTGCATACCCATGATTCCCAGACCTGACACCCCTCCACAGTAGTCATAACACATATTTAATGTGAGCGATAATAAATTATGATGACACTTCTAAGCACTATCCACTCTCCGCATGTCGGTACATATGTCTTACATTCTGTCAACCCATGTGTTATTACACTTGCACAAGCTACTGTTGCATGTACAGCTATATTGTAGTTGCGGATGACACTTCTTTGCGGCAATCATTACAGGGCTGTGCATTTATAAATTCACTATTTTTGGAGTCCTGCAAAGGACACCTATATCCATGTTTAAAGAGTAGCACTTACAGATCTGGCACACTGATACTTTCCGGCCAGTAGTTTTGGAAGCAGCAGTGTATTTACCTTAATTACATGTCTGTTATGTGTATCCATACTAGCTATGGTGTAACCTATTTATGTACATGTGTTATATCTAGGAGGACATTTGTTTATATGTTTGTTAGGTATATATCAATTGATGTTGTATGTGTTTGAGTGTATGTATGTGTATGTATATATATATATATATATATATATATATATATATATATATATATATATATATATATATATATATATGTATGTATGTATATATATATATATATATATATATATATATTTATATATATATATATATATATATATATATATATATATATATATATACATTCTTTATTTCATATATTTATTTAGTTTAAGTCTGTGGATATATATAGCTATACACAAATGTATATATCCATATATAGACATTACGTGTAGAAACCAGCATTCATTTGCTATGCTGTGAGCGGATTACACACGCACAGGTGCACTTGCATTTCCTTATTGTGGGTTATGAGCAGGCACACATGCATATCCTTATTGTGGGTTACATATGTTTACTAAGTCTTTGTGCTTACGTGGGCTTTATTACTTGTGACAGTACCAGTAAAATATCTCTAATCCGGTTAACGGACATATGCGAAACACACATTCACCTTTACATATTTAAATGTCTGTACAGCACAGACGCATTCATTACACTTTAACATTATATGTGCTGTAGTCGTAGTTGAACCGGGACTGCATTCACGTTGGCCGGATGCTGTAACCACTATACGTTTGGTGTTCTGACTCATTTATATGCATACCCATAGTACATAGCTACATTAACATATGCCTCACCGCTTCACTTACGTCACAGGCATCCATTCTCCTGCTGGGAAAAATGCGGTACTACATGTTACACATTCCCTGTTCCCTAATGCTCTGGACCCAAGCTGCATATTTAATCACTGCAGGGATATTCAGAACCCAAAGGCTTATAGTCCTGACACATACAGGTCTTTAATTGTCAGGGTGTTCATGTGGTGATCTGGGTTTAGGCTTGTCTGCCTGGTGAACGGAAATGCCCTGACCATGTTCAAATGTCAGACAAAGCACATGGACAGTGTTTGTCCATTTTAAACATTTAATCTGTGTTTACAGACACAGGTGTTTGGGCACCTGTCAGCAGCTTATGATGTTGGCAATACATAATATGGGTAGGGGTGTTTACAATACATAATCCACGGTGAGTGGTGTTCCCATTCACATTTGACTACTTCCTGTATTCATTCTTACTAGGGTTATTATTTTGCACATGACTTAACTATGAATTAACTACAGGTATGAAGTAGTACAGTCAACATATGTGACGCTTTGTTACAGTATAAATGTATGGACCTCTGTAATACTGGGGACTACCCCACATCCTTCACAACATTTCATGCTTATGTAGATACTATTATTCAGTGAACTTTCGAAGTTTGTGAGAGCAGTAATTACACCTGTCCCTATTTGTCCACCCATCCTTTTAGGCTTTGTCCATGTTTTGTTGCTGTAATAGGTTGGGAGGTGGTGTCGGTATGTGATTGAGTTGAATATATACTGTCGATAATTCAGTGGGGAGTAGGGTTATCACTTGTTCCTCTTTGCGAGGGGAGGTCCCACTTTGGACAGTTGTGTCCTGCGACGACACCTAAGACATGGCAACTGTCCTGTGATTTTAAGACAGTAATATATTTCTTATTTTTCTTTACTAGTTGCATGATACAGGTATTTTGTATCTTGTACACATAACTATTATTTGGGATTGCATAAGCTATTCAAATGCTATGGAATAAGCTTTTATTTTGGCATACACGTGTAATTCTGTCCTTTGCACTGGCCGGGGGTATGTTTTATCCTGCAGATTCTCACATTTCTACAAGGGATGTCCCACCTTGGCCATCTGAACAGGTGGCAACCCTGGTGGGGTGACCTGCATGGTGGACAGCTGTTCCATCCTGCCTAGTATGTTTTGCATGTCTGTGTGGAAAATGAACAGTACCATGACTACACATACATGTTTTGTCCAGATGTGTACAGTAATGGACACCGTGGAGTGTAAACAACTCTGAGGGTTCAACAGGTTACTTATCCCACGTGGGATGTACACACATTTTGCCGGAACATTAACATGCGGGCATTTGGATTTACGTACCTGTGATGGGATGTTTACAAACGTGGGATACATATTTGCAATCCTGACACTGCCTAGGATGATACTTCCTACTACATATGGGGAATACTCGCTATGTGTAGATGTACGGATGCGCAAGGCTGGTAGCTGGATTTGGTGGACATTCGGACATGGGTGCGGGTTATGTGCTGTACAGGGGTTGTTGTGTATTGCATTTGCATGCATGGGTTCTGCTTTTGGATATCCCGGTTCCGCATATGGCATCCTATGTGTATGTGACGGTTACGTTCATGTGTATAGCACATTTTAATATACATATGTTTGTGTGTGTTTGGTATACAATTTGGACTGTCAGGTTTCTTTACAGTTGTTATATAGCCACAACTGCCCAGCTGTGTACTATCACTACCACTGTGGGACTGCTGGTGACCATGCCCATGGGGCTAGACGTGTGTATTGGCGGCGCGCTGACATGATGCGCTTCACTTCCACTGGGTATAACTTCTGACAGTGCAGTACATTACGGACACACGATTTTAAATATCATTTGTTCCATGGACGGACACTCATATTGTGTTGCATGCATTTCTGTTTGGTTCTCCATTTTGTGTGGCCGGGAACTGTCTTGCATGCTTTGCATACGTTTCATTATCCACGGACACTGATAGGTGCGATTACTATTGCAGGCAGGCTATGATATTCAGCAGTTTAGTTGTTCATCGCCAGTCGACATTGACACGCCTCCGGGCGCAGCTTAGTAACGCCCCATGCACTCGCGCACATGTCCTATGCACGTGGATGTGGTAGCGGCGCACCTTAATTAATATGCATATGGCGCTACTACACCATGTATATGCCGCACGGCCGGTGCAGGCCTTACACCGGCCTTGCGCCGAGCTTCATGAATCCGGGGGCTGGTCTAAAGGCCAATTTACCACTCAAATCTGTGCTTAAACTGTGTAGAAAGCTATGATTGGATGTTATATAGGCAATTCACTTTATGAATAATAGATTTTTATAACTCATTAAGGATTAAAGATACTTTGGAAGAAGAACTGAATATATTCTGCGAATATTCTGGAAAGTTTGAGCTATTTATTTATTTTTTATTTTTTGTCATTCATTTCTTTATTATTTTTACTATTTCCACTCATGGCCTTATGTCTGATGAAAGTAAACTCTGCTATAACACTGTGTGATTAGTTGGATAACAGAACTACAGTTTTATTGGATATTTGACTTTAGTGTGGACCTGTTTGCAGTGAAGACATGAAGATTCGCCGGGAAGACACTAACTGGTCAACTAAAAGGCAGTGTCTGGAAGGAGCTATTTGATTTGTTAAGTCTGCTATAATATTATGCAATTAGCTGGATGACATTTTTATTGGATATTGATTTGAGTGTGAACCTGTCCAGAAGAGGTGTAGATTCATGTGGAAGACACTGATTGGATGACTAAAAGGCAGTGCCTGAAAGGAGTAACTTGTATTTGTTAGTTTCAATTATAAATGTTTAATTTTACCTTCTAATGGCAGATCTGAAAAAGAGTTTGACCCAAACGCACTTATCCTGCCATTTTTAAGCTTTTATTTTTCACTTTTTATTAAAGAAGAGTTTTATGATAGTCAGCCTGGAGATCGCCTTGGTTTTGTCTGTTTGTTTTAATACAGTTTATCCAAGTGTGTATCTTTGATTGGCAAACAGTACATTTGTGGATTATTTTATATATATATATATATATATATATATATATATATATATATATATATATATATATATATATATACATATATATATATATATATATATATATATATATATATATATATATAGATGTAAATATATATATAGATATAGAGACAGATATAGATATAAATATATATGTAGATACAGATATCAATATAAATATATATATATATATATACACACACATACACACACACACACACACACACACACACACACACACACACACACACATATATATATATATATATATATATATATATATATTGTAACACCACTAGCACAAAAGTATAAACAACTCTTTAAATCGTAAGAAACTTGCTATTTAGGAAGGAACATAGACACTAGGCGACTATTGGTGTTTTGGTCAGTGTTTTACTCATTTAAATCACATTTGAGTGCTTTTGTTCATTGTAAAGTTTTCAGTTGAACTTCATCAGAAAATAACATAAAATATACCTAGGCTTATTGTTTAACTGGTGTGCTGAGCTGGGCATGGGTTAAGGAGCTCCCTAATCCATGAACCTAGGTTTATTGTTTAACTGGTGTGGTGAGCGGGGGATGGATTAAGGAGTTTCCTCATCCATGAACCTAGGCTTATTATTTAACTTGTCTGGTGAGTGTGGGATGGGTTAAGGAGTTCCCTAATCCATGAACCTAAGTTTATTGTTTAACTGGTGTGGCAAGCAGGACGTGGGTTTAGGAGTTCCCTATTCCATGAACATAGTCTTATTATTTAACTGGTGTGGTGAGTGGGAGATGGGTTAGGGTGTTACCTAATCCATTTAAGGGCACTGGAAATGTTCAGGTTTTTATATGGTCCTGGAATTGTATCTGCTCACAATTGTATCTGCCATTTTCACTCTTAATTAACAGTAAGTTGTCTATGTTTCAAATGGGTTCAGTAAGGGGAAATGTGACTTTTTCAATAGCTGCAAAATGGAATCTGTACAACTGGCAGCTGGTCCTACTGTGCCTGGGTAGTGCATTGTAAGGGTCTCATTTCCTGATGGCTCCCACATGTTCCTTTTTCCGGATCCTAAGTAGTCTTGTGGCTTTTCCAATGTATTATTCTTCACATTGGCAGCATAATGCAATGTAAACCATGGTGGGGGTCTCACAGTTTACATGGTCTGTAATGTGAATAACTAACTGTGGGGTGGTGAGATGTACCTTGGAAGTTTGAATTACAAAATCACACCAGTGGTATTTCCTGCATTGGTGCATGCCTTGGCGTGCATCGAAGGTGTGTACCTTTAGCTACTTTTCGGATTTGAAAGTGGTTTTGAGGGACATGCTCATTTTGTACCATAATTTTGGATGATTTGCAAGGATTAGGCCTAGCTGTGGGTGCTCCACTATGAGTGCCCAGTTTTTAATGAAGATGTCTTTGATGCTGGTGGTGTCTAGAGAGATGGGCAAGAAAAACCTTGGTGTGGTATCCTGTGGTGCCTGAGCTTTGTAGTGGAATCCTAAGGATGGGTGGGTACAGGGTTTCTCTCCTTGCAATTACCACTCTAGATATATAGATATAGATATAAAATATATGTCGCTATGAACATAAATATATATATATATATATATATATATATATATATATATATATATATATATAGATATATATATATCTATAGATATATATATATATATATCTATATATAGATATATATATATATAGATATATATATAGATATATGTATAGATATATATAGATATAGAGATATAGATATAGGTATAAATATATAGATGAAGATATAGATATTGATATAATATAAATTGATATATATAGATACAGATATAGATATACGTATATTTATCTATATACATATATCTATATCGCTGCATATGATTATATATAGATAGATATAAATATAAATATATATATATATATATATATATATATATATATATATATATATATATATATATATCAGGATATATAGAAATATAGTTTTGAAACTTCGAACACTTTGTATTGAGATAACATGTTTGATTTAATTTTACCCCCAGATTCTCTATGCCTTGCACGGTGTGCAAGATCGGTGCAGGAGCTCTAGAAGGTAATATGTCTGCCGTGCACATTTGACAGTCTGTGTTATTGGGGATATCTATGCATGCTGTTGGACATGTAACAGGATTATGTACACTATTAATACCAACATATGTTCTATAACAGTGACACAATAACATGTATATGTTCAATTGGCCAGCAGATCCACCTCTCCAAACCCATCTGCCCATGATACCTGGCCACAACACATGTGTGTCCCAACCTGGGGCCTCCTCATGACTGTTCCTACAATACCATCAGGTGGTACCACCCAGGGGATGTTGTTCCCCCCTCAGGGCACACACAGACATGTTCCTGTCCCCTGAGATCAGGTCTAGCATCTGTTCCATACTGGGCTCCACAGACACATGAGGGATGTGCTACATCAGTCTGAGGCACCCAGTACACATTCACAGGGCCAACATGCTCCTTCTGCTCATCCTCCAGACCAGGCACCATCAGGACATAGACTGCTGTTGTGAGTACCAGTGGGTGGGAGGCTTGCTCCCATTGTGCCCATATTGGGGCCCATGGGGCGTCCACATCACAGACCACACACACCATGTGTGTCACATACCACCGCTGTAGACTGTCCTCTATATCTACCAGTCCTGACCACCTCTACATGTGTACCTGCCATATGTCCCCATATTCCCATTGCATACTTTACAGACGGGGACAATTTGGTCCCAACAATGGACTAACATGTGACATACCTGTCCATGTTGCACACACTGCCAGCTGTAGATATCTGAGTGCATTGCTATGTGTGGTGGTGCCTCACACATAGCACAAATCACTGTGGTAGTAATATAGGGGACATGCCTTTACATACATATATGTTTGTGTGTGTTTGTATATATGTAGACATGTGCATATAGGTATATATGTATATATGTGTAGATATATGTGATGTATATATGTGCACATATATATGTCTACACATGGGTATATGTATATTTCTTGACATACATTCTGATATACATATATATCTTTATATATTATATATGTGACATATGTACACATATGCATACCTATATGTGGGGTACATTCAGACATCAACTCCACAATCTCACAACACCTTCCTGCACAACTGCACTGTTCTGCCTTGCTACAACACAGACAGGTGCCACATATGGACATGGCCTGACATTAGGGGGTTATATGTAGGACCAGATTTCAGGTAACCCTATTACACACCTATGGCATTCCGACATGCTACATTACAGATTCACCTGAGTATCCTGCCAGTGGTGGTCTGTAGCTCCCACATGTCCATCATAATGGCATTACTTCCACCACCAGCTATAAGCCACATAATATACATACTTCCCATTACACAACACACACTATGATGGCTTACATCTTGTCTGTTAGTGCTGACCTGCGCAGTTGACGGCTATGGCCCACTACCCACAAGGACAGACACTATTGTCCATAGCAGTTGTTCAGTTGAACATCATCACAACAACACCTGATGGCACATATAAATCATTCCACATCATCTATCCCATTATGATGGACCAGGTACTACATTCTATTACATGTATATATACTTCACATACCTGTTGTGGGAATGATGTCTTGTTGAATGACAGCTGGCTAAATGCCTTTGACGTAGGCTTTCATTTTGTAGAGAATTGTCTTTCTTTTCTCTCTCTCTCTCTCTCTCTCTCTCTCTCCTGTAAATGGATTGAGCTGCCTTGCATAGATTGCAGCCTGGCTTTAGTAGGTGATGCACATGATCAGGTGATGGCCTCTGCACCAATCAGTGTCCTGCACTTGCTAACTGCATGCGTGGTGAACAACTTAAATCCCTGTATGCATACTTAAATACTACTAGTGACTTTTTAAAGTTTACGATGAACTGTTCTGAGATGAGTTTAGACTTCCTGGACGTTACCATATACAGAGAAAATGAACAATAGTCTACGAAATTACATAAGAAACAATGTTACAGACCATCTTTTCTACACAGAAACAGTATGCATAATCCTAAGATTTTTCCTAACATAATCAGAGGTCAGGCAATGAGAACATCTCGCCTACGTTGTCAAGAGGAAGTGTATAGAAATGAGTTAACTGAGTTAAGAACAGGTTTCATTAATAGGGGGTATAGTGAACATGAAACTGATAAGGTGTACCATAATTGAAACAAAGAAATGAAAGGTAAAGCTAAGCCCCACTACTCTGATAGAGTAGGTAGTAACAGGGTATGTATTAGGAGTAGTGTATTACCATACAGTCTGACGGTTTTACCATATACAAGGGATGTGAAAAGGTTTGAAATCATCATACGACAAAATTGGCATATGTTGTTAGTAGATGAGGATACTACCAACATATTGGGTGGACAACCACATTTTGCATTTAGAAATAAGAAAAATCTGGAACAGCAGCTTTGCTATCCAAGGACAATTGCTCTGATGGATAACACAGTGAATGGTACCCATAGATGTGGAAAATGTACACAGTGCATTTATATAGATGAATCAACGTTTTTTAAGCACCCTGAAACAGGGCGTCTATGGGAGCTAAGGAATTCTGCTGATTGCAATACTAAGAATGTAGTGTATGTAGCTCACTGCACAACATGTTTCCATTTCTATGTTGGCAAAACTAACTGCCACCTTAGGGGGCAGATATGGGATCACTTTTACTGCTCTTGAAAAGGGCAACTGTATAGTGCTTTGGCTAAGCATACATTGGATAAGAGGGATGACCATATATTTTTGTTTCAGGTTTTACACATTCATAATGTCAGCAATATGATGGGGAAACAGTCAATACTATTGAAAATATGGAAGTAAAATGGACTTTGCATTTAGGAGCACATAGATGTTTGGGTTTGAATGATAGTGTTCCATTGAAGCCAGTGCTAAAATCTAGAAGGTTAAAATAAAAAAATAATACTATTTTAACAAGAGAAGACTACATAAACACATGAAGGGATTTGGCTCAATATGGCAGTATTTCTTGAGCTGCTTCTATAATAGATATCATTAAAGACAAGCATTTGTTGAGATGTATGTACTAAAGCATATGTATTTATTATGTGGATAACATGTGCATTTATTAGGCAGAATATATGTATTCATTAAGTTGTTGAGTGCCTACTGCTTATAGTTTTATATTATTTTTTATATATATTTTTATGCTTATATCTATGCACATAAGTAGTTACTAAATGGGGAACATAAGTATATGAATTTATTCATTGACTTTTTATGTATTTTATTTATATTTATCCACATGGTGTCTTTACATTTTGTGCATGTGGTTTTTAAACAGAGTTTTTCTGACTTCAGCAATTAACTAAGGACAAAACGTTACCATAGTAATTAATTGACTGCTGAGTGCTGAATTAACTTTGAGTGGTAGGATTGGCTGTTCTAGTAATGAATTAAAGTATTTAAGTGCTGTTGCTGTTTGAATGAAGCAATGGTTACCATTGCGAAAGTTCTCACCATTTTGTATTAAAAAAGAAGATTTTACTTTGTCGTGGTTTAGCTTCTTTATTCCAGCTACCTTCCTACTGGGCACCTGTGTTTCAACGTATATATAACTATGTCCGCATATACTTACATAGATATATATCTGCTTACATATATGTAACTTGCTGTGTATATGTAGACATATAGGTGTAAACATATATATATGTAGGCATTTGCATGTATATATGTTCATATATATTTATATATATATATGTATATATATATATATATATATATATATATATATATATATATATATATATTAGATATATATATATATATATATATATATATATATACATATGTTGTATCTGTTTAGATATTAATATATTTATACGCACACATGCATCTAAATGTTGGAATACATTCTCTGTACTGTTGCATGACTGGGCTGGATGATATGTTTTTGAAAATATCAGAGTTATGTATATCTGGCATGGCTTAGTGGTAAATCACATTGTCTATGGTGTGTAGGAGCCTCAGTTCGAGCCTTGCAGAGGCTGTTTATTTTGTTGCTGGGCAGAACACAGACCACTGGATACAGAGTGATTAAGGCACTTTAAAGCAGTTGTAAGCGGGTTTGCCTGGGTTTGTGTGGAGGTAAGCATTGCTAGCTTCCGGTTACAGTTTCCAATACTCTGTTAGCTTCTGCACTGCTTAACCTGTGTAGGCATTGCTTAACCCCATGCAAACAGGCTGCTTACTGCTGCTTAAAAGTGCTTACTCCCACTTATCCCTGTGCTAATTTCTTTAAAAGAAAAGAAAAAGCGGTTGATAGGAAAGTGGTGAGAAAAGGCGCACAAAGAGGAAAAGACATTAGGGAATATAGCCAGGGATGTGCAGGAAGGGTGTAGGGAAGGTTCATAGCTGCCCATTTCTTCTACAGCAACAGCTGTGCATATACACTGAATTTGGAGGTAGATTTGGACACTGAAACCCCTGTGAGAGGGGTGAGGACAACAATAATAACTTCTGCTGCCAATTAGACCAGATTACATGTGTCCAGTGGACATGTGTGCAAAATGGACAGCTATATATGGGGCGAGATTTTTTTTGTGGAAAAAAATTGCCCTTTTTTTTTTCAGGTGAGAGTGGGATGTTGGGGAGAGGTAGTAGGTATATTTGGGAAGGTAGGTTGGGTAAGTTAAAAGACAAGACAAACAAGATGCATACAGCGGTGGTATGTGACACGTGGGGGTAAACACTTTGATGGGGAGGGGTCTTGGGATATCTGAAGCCCACAAGCCCCCTAGTGGTAACAGTGGGACTGAGGTCCCCACCCATGGGCATTCAGCACTGCACCTTCACAGCCCCGAAGGTGGCTGTGCTGAGGGCTGAGTTGCAGAGCCAGGCTTGAGCTGGCATAGAAGATAACTGAACTGCTCATTGATCGCACTATGCACCACGTTCCCGACCTGGCGATGGGTGACAGGTGCCTGTTTGCACCCACTCTCACGGGGGGAGAGCCCCATCCCCTGAGGTGGTTCCACCCGAAGGTGGTGTAGGAACAATGGACATGGAGGTCCCAAGTCGGGCCCCAGACATGCTGGTGCCCGGTGCCATGGCCAGCTGAGGTGGGACAGGTGAGTCTGCTGGGACTGGCCTTCCCAAGCGTGCTATAGTGTTTTCGATTTTATCATCATTTGTGGGTTAGTAATAGTCAACACATTCCAGGGTTAGGTATAACAGCATGCATAGATATTCCTATTAACTCAGACACCAGATACGGAACAGTTGCATAGCCAACACAACACATGCATATCTGGGACCACAGTGGTAATAAGAACAGCATGTAGGTACATTGATGGCACCATGCCACCAAATGTTGGAATAATTCAGTATAGCACATGCATGGGAACCATCAAAATATTTATCAAACAACTGGACATTATCAGAACATAGGTGTCATCAAATACCATTTGGAGTGGGTATGTTGATTATTGATGGAGATATATAAGAAGCAAACGAAGCACACACCAAGACAACGGAGCTGGGACCCAGCTATAGCAATGGATAAAAAACTAATAACAACTAAAAACAATACCATGCGCTGGGTCCAATGGTTGGTTTCAGAAGATAAAGATAAAACTTCCACAAATAGAAACTCCACAATTGAAAACAGTTCAGAGTCACGAACTTTGTACAAAGAAAAAACTGCAAATAATAAAAGTCAAGCAGTTTATTTTTCCAAGACTGTTAGCGCTTTCACCCGTAGGCTTCTTCAAACAGTACAAAAATACAATTTCATTCACAATTTAAATACAGGAGCATCTCTATCAATTGGTTAAAAGGTGAATCATGTGCACAAATAAAAACTTCTTAATTTAAAGACATAGGGCATATATTAAAACAAAAAGTGCTAAACTTCATGACAAATCACATACATATTACTAATAAAATATGTATGGTCTAAAAACAATTTCTATAATTTTATAAATATACTCACTAAGCTAACAAAATATATTACATAAAAAACATAAAAAACACATAAAAAACACTTTATGTAGATATGATTACTGTCCCAATGCTAGTATGACAGTTACTATTTTTGACACACAGATCTATATGCAGGTGTAGTACTGTCCTAATACTAATGTGGCTATTACTATTATCAAAATTAAGGTCTATAGCACCTCTTCTTCCTTAAGAAGGGGGCTATATGTACCTTATCATTCAAACCGGGAGGTTTATCAGCCCTACACCTGATAATCCAACTCATCTCCCTTTCTAGTGTGTAATTGATAAGGTCACCACCCCTCGCATTGGGAAGGACTTCTTGTATTATACAGAATAAAAATGTATGTTGCGGGCCTGTGGACTTAACATGTCTAGCCAGTGCATTGGTATTATTACCTAACCTTATCTGGTACATATGCTCTCTAATTCTCTCTTTTAAGGTCCTATTCGTTTTACCAATGTAGAACGAAGTACAAGCAGAGCACCTAGCCAGATAAATAACATTTGAACTCATACAATTAGTATTTGTACTAAACTTAAATTCAAAATGAGTAACCGGGTGGACAAAGGACGTACTAGTGTCAATAAAAACACATTGGTTACAATGTCCACATGGTTTCGTATTCGTACCCATTGTGTTACTAACTCCTAGAGAAGGGTATTTGGTCTTATTACATAACATGCTTCTTATATTAGGCTTATTTTTGTAGCTGACCATAAGCTTTGGACCTACTACTTCCCTGATTACTGGATCAAGAGTCAAAATCTCCCATCGTTTTCTAAAAATTTTTAATCGCCCCTGCATCCTGGGTATAAAACAATGGAGCTCTTAATACATGGGGAGTGGTCATACGACCAGAATGCTCTATGTTACACGCCATAACAGGCTCAGAATAATACGGTCTTGCTGCAGTAGAGCGAAGCATGCTAACCTCTAACTCCATCCTATTGAAGGTATGGTCATCATATCCTCTGTTCACAAACATCCCTCTCATTCTATTGAGTTCCTCTGTATAACCTATCTCACTTGGGTTCAACCTGGCCGCCCTCATAATTTGTCCCTTCAAAACATTATGGAACACATAGGTAGGATGCATGCTCTTCCTATGAAGCAGGGCATTCCTATAACATGGTTTCGGTGTATACATGTATTAATAAGTCCATTAGGAAGTCTGTACAGAAGAACATCCAGGAAAGAAATAGTTTCCTCAGAATAATTCAAAGTGAATCTTAAAAAATCTGTAGACTGATTAACATCATGAAAGAACAACAACAATTCTTCCTTGGTACCAAACCAAAGGAAGAAAAGGTCATCTACAAACCTTTTATAAAAACCTATGTGTTCCTTGAAGGGACTAAATTGAAAGAGATATTGTTCCTCCCAACAGGCCATGACAATGTTGGCGTAGCTATTGGCACAAGAAGTGCCCATAGCCACGCCATCATTCTGTAAATAAACATTGTCCCCAAACATAAAAACATTGTTAGTAAGAGTAGTCTCCAGAAAAAGAGCCAACAGATCAATAAACTTACTAGTATAATTGGACTTACTTCGTAAATAACTTTGAAAATATAGAACTCCTAATTCATTAGGTATTATGGTGAACAAACTCACCACATCTAAAGTAACTAGTAAGAACTCACGTGAGGGATCTACATCCTTCATATATTCATAGAGTTCTATCAAAAACTGTTTGCTATCCCTTAAAATATGGGGGCTCCTATCAACCATAGGTCGTGAAAAGTGCTCAAGATAAATAGACATGGGTTCCGTCAACCAACCCTGTCCCGAGACAATAGGTCTCATAGGAGGGTGGTTCAAGGACTTATGCACTATAGGAAGGCCCTGTATGATAGGTATCCGAGGATTCTTTACTTTGAAATACTGATATAGCTCTTCAGTGATGTCATTATTTAAAGTTAACTCATCTAGCATATCAAATACTTTAAATACCTTCTCTGAAACATCTTGCATATCAATTTGACTATAAAACGAACCTTCACTTAACAACAACCTCATACTTTCCATATAGTCAACTGAGTCCATTAAAACAATGGGGCCGCCTTTGTCGGCTGGTCTAATAACAATGTTAGGATCCATTCTCAAGGCATCCAGAGCCTGTCGTTGTGAAAAATTCAAATTCTGCTTAAATCTAGGATTCCTATTATTACTGAAGTATTCAAGTATATCATTCTCCACTAACCGTGAGTAAGTGTCTAATAGAGGATGTAACTGAGGAATATACACACTATTAGATCTAAATCTCACCTCATGGATATTAGTATCTATAGTACCAAAATCTAGTCTAAGTTGTATATTTCTCACAAAATACTTCAGATCTACAATATAATCTACCAAATCCCCACGCCTAGTGGGGATAAAACTCAAGCCCTTGTTCAAAACATCATGTTCATATTGACTTAATGTCCTACTGGTTAAATTGATCACTAACGAGCTGCGGTCCTCTCCCACATTTTCTTGAGGGTAGGACCTACAACCTCGTTGCCTGATACTTTCCTTTTGTGCCGTCCCTGCTCATCGACCTCCCTAACCGCTGACTCTGCGCTATAGGGAAAGGGTTAAAAACAGTCTCAGTTGTATTAGAAGTACTACTGACTGCTAAAGTCTTCTTCGTTACTACCATATCAGTTGCTCGAGCGTGTCCCACATTACTGGGAGAATGTACCACTGTATTCTCATCATTGTTAGTCACAGAACTAGCTGCAACTACAGGTATATCCTTTAAAGAATCTGATAGCTCCATAGCACTGTTTGAAGCATTAACAACTGAAGTAACAGTAGCAATTGGCTCATTATTGATAATTCTACCCTGTGAAGTGAATTCACTTGTATGTGTATTCATAACATTCACTGTTCTATTAAGAGAAGGAGCAACACTGTCCATGTCCAGTTGGTCTCGGCCAAGTGAACACATGGTTATTACTAAAATCTCTTAAATCCCTTAGGATTTTACCCTTCTTCTGTTCTAGTAATCGTTTTTCAAACAGGGATACATTGTCAATAACATTGTCTAATAACATATCAACAGTTTCATCTACATTTCTAGCCTTAATGCTACTATACAGTTCATTAACAGTCCTTTGTAAGATCTCTTCCTCTGGTTTATGAAAGTCAATAAGCAGTCTCATGTAATTATTGCTCAACTCTAAGTTGAGCTGTTGCCACTTGTATAATAACTCAGGAAATGCATTACCTGAGGTGGGCATTTTTAAAATGCGTAGCCCACGTGGAATTATCTTTTTCGCCAAGCACGCTTCAAAGTGCTGGCGTTGTAATTGTAATCTTTTCAGTTTAATAAACTCTTTCTCCAGCTTTTGCAAATCCTCAGAAATAGAAATCATAGTTCCAGCATTCGTATTCTCATTGTCTTCTCCCAAACGCGGCTCGTACAAGAGCAACATGTTAGTTGTTCCTCTCACACAAGCATGAAAGCGATTCGCTTTTTGATTGGTCTGCTCACCCATCCTCGGTACAAATGGTAATTCTATGTTATTACCAGTCAACTCAGCCATTCTCCTCGCTTGGTGTAAAGTTCCGAAATTTTGTTTTTAGTTGTTATTAGTTTTTTATCCATTGCTATAGCTGGGTCCCAGCTCCGTTGTCTTGGTGTGTGCTTCGTTTGCTTCTTATATATTTATTTCGGAACTTTACACCAAGCAAGGAGAATGGCTGATTTCTATTTCTGAGGATTTGCAAAAGCTGGAGAAAGAGTTTATTAAACTGAAAAGATTACAATTACAACGCCAGCACTTTGAAGCGTGCTTGGCGAAAAAGATAATTCCACGTGGGCTACGCATTTTAAAAATGCCCACCTCAGGTAATGCATTTCCTGAGTTATTATACAAGTGGCAACAGCTCAACTTAGAGTTGAGCAATAATTACATGAGACTGCTTATTGACTTTCATAAACCAGAGGAAGAGATCTTACAAAGGACTGTTAATGAACTGTATAGTAGCATTAAGGCTAGAAATGTAGATGAAACTGTTGATATGTTATTAGACAATGTTATTGACAATGTATCCCTGTTTGAAAAACGATTACTAGAACAGAAGAAGGGTAAAATCCTAAGGGATTTAAGAGATTTTAGTAATAACCATGTGTTCACTTGGCCGAGACCAACTGGACATGGGCAAGAAATGGGTGTGAACAGTGTTGCTCCTTCTCTTAATAGAACAGTGAATGTTATGAATACACATACAGGTGAATTCACTTCACAGGGTAGAATTATCAATAATGAGCCAATTGCTACTGTTACTTCAGTTGTTAATGCTTCAAACAGTGCTATGGAGCTATCAGATTCTTTAAAGGATATACCTGTAGTTGCAGCTAGTTCTGTGACTAACAATGATGAGAATACAGTGGTACATTCTCCCAGTAATGTGGGACACGCTCGAGCAACTGATATGGTAGTAAGGAAGAAGACTTTAGCAGTCAGTAGTACTTCTAATACAACTGAGACTGTTTTTAACCCTTTCCCTATAGCGCAGAGTCAGCAGTTAGGGAGAGGGAGGTCGATGAGCAGGGGACGGCACAAAAGGAAAGTATCAGGCAACGAGGTTGTAGGTCCTACCCTCAAGAAAATGTGGGAGAGGACCGCAGCTCGTTAGTGATCAATTTAACCAGTAGGACATTAAGTCAATATGAACATGATGTTTTGAACAAGGGCTTGAGTTTTATCCCCACTAGGCGTGGGGATTTGGTAGATTCTATTGTAGATCTGAATTATTTTGTGAGAAATATACAACTTAGACTAGATTTTGGTACTATAGATACTAATATCCATGAGGTGAGATTTAGATCTAATAGTGTGTATATTCCTCAGTTACATCCTCTATTAGACACTTACTCACGGTTAGTGGAGAATGATATACTTGAATACTTCAGTAATAATAGGAATCCTAGATTTAAGCAGAATTTGAATTTTTCACAACGACAGGCTCTGGATGCCTTGAGAATGGATCCTAACATTGTTATTAGACCAGCCGACAAAGGCGGCCCCATTGTTCTAATGGACTCAGTTGACTATATGGAAAGTATGAGGTTGTTGTTAAGTGAAGGTTCGTTTTATAGTCAGATTGATATGCAAGATGTTTCAGAGAAGGTATTTAAAGTATTTGATATGCTAGATGAGTTAACTTTAAATAATGACATCACTGAAGAGCTATATCAGTATTTCAAAGTAAAGAATCCTCGGATAGCTATCATACAGGGCCTTCCTAAAGTGCATAAGTCCTTGAACCACCCTCCTATGAGACCTATTGTCTCGGGACAGGGTTGATTGACGGAACCCATGTCTATTTATCTTGAGCACTTTTCACGACCTATGGTTGATAGGAGCCCCCATATTTTAAGGGATAGCAAACAGTTTTTAATAGAACTCTATGAATACATGAAGGATGTAGATCCCTCACGTGAGTTCTTACTAGTTACTTTAGATGTGGTGAGTTTGTTCACCATAATACCTAATGAATTAGGAGTTTTATATTTTCAAAGTTATTTACGAAGCAAGTCCAATTATACTAGTAAGTTTATTGATCTGTTGGCTCTTTTTCTGGAGACTACTCTTACTAACAATGTTTTTATGTTTGGGGACAATGTTTATTTACAGAATGATGGCGTGGCTATGGGCACTTCTTGTGCCAATAGCTACGCCAACATTGTCATGGCCTGTTGGGAGGAACAATATCTCTTTCAATTTAGTCCCTTCAAGGAACACATAGGTTTTTATAAAAGGTTTGTAGATGACCTTTTCTTCCTTTGGTTTGGTACCAAGGAAGAATTGTTGTTGTTCTTTCATGATGTTAATCAGTCTACAGATTTTTTAAGATTCACTTTGAATTATTCTGAGGAAACTATTTCTTTCCTGGATGTTCTTCTGTACAGACTTCCTAATGGACTTATTAATACATGTATACACCGGAAACCATGTTATAGGAATGCCCTGCTTCATAGGAAGAGCATGCATCCTACCTATGTGTTCCATAATGTTTTGAAGGGACAAATTATGAGGGCGGCCAGGTTGAACCCAAGTGAGATAGGTTATACAGAGGAACTCAATAGAATGAGAGGGATGTTTGTGAACAGAGGATATGATGACCATACCTTCAATAGGATGGAGTTAGAGGTTAGCATGCTTCGCTCTACTGCAGCAAGACCGTATTATTCTGAGCCTGTTATGGCGTGTAACATAGAGCATTCTGGTCGTATGACCACTCCCCATGTATTAAGAGCTCCATTGTTTTATACCCAGGATGCAGGGGCGATTAAAAATTTTTTAGAAAAACGATGGGAGATTTTGACTCTTGATCCAGTAATCAGGGAAGTAGTAGGTCCAAAGCTTATGGTCAGCTACAAAAATAAGCCTAATATAAGAAGCATGTTATGTAATAAGACCAAATACCCTTCTCTAGGAGTTAGTAACACAATGGGTACGAATACGAAACCATGTGGACATTGTAACCAATGTGTTTTTATTGACACTAGTACATCCTTTGTCCACCCGGTTACTCATTTTGAATTTAAGTTTAGTACGAATACTAATTGTATGAGTTCAAATGTTATTTATCTGGCTAGGTGCTCTGCTTGTACTTCGTTCTACATTGGTAAAATGAATAGGACCTTAAAAGAGAGAATTAGAGAGCATATGTACCAGATAAGGTTAGGTAATGATACCAATGCACTGGCTAGACATGTTAAGTCCACAGGCCCGCAACATACATTTTTATTCTGTATAATACAAGAAGTTCTTCCCAATGCGAGGGGTGGTGACCTTATCAATTACACACTAGAAAGGGAGATGAGTTGGATTATCAGGTGTAGGGCTGATAAACCTCCCGGTTTGAATGATAAGGTACATATAGCCCCCTTCTTAAGGAAGAAGAGGTGCTATAGACCTTAATTTTGATAATAGTAATAGCCACATTAGTATTAGGACAGTACTACACCTGCATATAGATCTGTGTGTCAAAAATAGTAACTGTCATACTAGCATTGGGACAGTAATCATATCTACATAAAGTGTTTTTTATGTGTTTTTTATGTTTTTTATGTAATATATTTTGTTAGCTTAGTGAGTATATTTATAAAATTATAGAAATTGTTTTTAGACCATACATATTTTATTAGTAATATGTATGTGATTTGTCATGAAGTTTAGCGCTTTTTGTTTTAATATATGCCCTATGTCTTTAAATTAAGAAGTTTTTATTTGTGCACATGATTCACCTTTTAACCAATTGATAGAGATACTCCTGTATTTAAATTGTGAATGAAATTGTATTTTTGTACTGTCTGAAGAAGCCTACGGGTGAAAGCGCTAACATTCTTGGAAAAATAAACTGCTTGACTTTTATTATTTGCAGTTTTTTCTTTGTACAAAGTTCGTGACTCTGAACTGTTTTCAATTGTGGAGTTTCTATTTGTGGAAGTTTTATCTTTATCTTCTGAAACCAACCATTGGACCCAGCGCATGGTATTGTTTTTAATTGATGGAGATATGGTGGGGGGGGGGGAATATGTCAATTAGCAACTAGTATATTCCTGTAGTCCACATTACTTTCCTAGTCAGTGCTGTTATCTGTACCTTACAAGTCTTACTACACTACCCTATAGCCTTAGTTTGGACAGTGATATGGCTGTCGTCATCATTACACATGAACCAGTTTTACCTGCAGTATACAGCTCTTACCTGGTATACCTGTGGAGGGAATGTTTGTTAACACTAACTAACTGTTTGTACACATAATGCTTGATAACACTAACTAACTGTTTGTGCACATACTCCCGGATTCCGGGTTGTTGCTTTGCTCATAGCTATCCAACTCTTTCTGCACAGACTCTGGCCATGTGTTGACCACATGCTGGTGTGCCAGGACATATCTAGAATATTGCCCTCTTCCATCTTTAGTGACCTGACACACACATATACATGCTTTCCTACACAGTTATATTATGTAGCACAGTGTGGGTGACAGTGACCAATAGGTTCATAGGTTCATACTAGGCTATCTGCCCTGGGGCATTTATAAGCCTAGCCCAATTGTGTTTGGCTTATGCCACCCCCTGATTTGAGTATACTGTGCCCTTTTTAAAGTTTAGTTTACTGTGCCTCTGTCTAATAGTGACACGGAAGTAATCCCCGGGACAAACCTACGATCCCCCATCCACTCATCAAGATTCTTCTTGAAGAGAGTCAGTGAGGTGCTCTGCCTAACATGAATTGCAATTCTATTCCAGAGCAAAGGGAGCCTCTGGGTTATGAATCTGTCCCTCCAGCATGTTCTATTTATTTCTGTGCTGAGGTTCAAGTCCCTCGAGCGTGGCTCTAAGGGATTTAGATTTACTGAGGTGGAGCATGTCCATTAATTCTGGGTTGGACATAGCTTTATATGTCAGGCATAGATTGCCTCGAAGTAGGCGGTATGCAACTGAGTAGAGCTGGAGTTTTTTTAACCGAGCAGCATATGGCATCTGTTTGAGTCCCTTGATCCTCCTGGTGAGGTGCTTTTGGGGTCTTTCTAATTGCTGCAGGTGTCGGGTAAGGTACATCCCAAAGGGGGCATTGTATTCTATGAAGGGCCTGATGAGGGATGAATAAACGGGCATGATTACCTCTCTTGATCTAGATGTGAATCCTTTCATGATGAGGTGGGCTATGTAGAAGGTCTTTCTAACCACTTTGGCAATGTGGTTGTCAAAGGAGAGATTGCTATCAACTTGGGTCCCCAGATCCCTAATTACTTTCTCTGTACTTAATGGGTTACCACCTATGTGGTAATTTGTGGGCACATTGTTTTTGCCAAAGGGTATGACTATACACTTTTTGGCATTTAGCTTTAGACCATGGCTCTGGCACCAGTTATCCGTCTCTGCAAGACCTTTTTGAAGGATGTTTGTGTCAGCTGGAGAGTCGATTATGGTGCCCAGTTTGCAGTCATCTGCGAACTTGGTGAGCCATAGTCCTCCCACATTGGCCTGTACCTCAGAAAAGTAAATACCGAACAAGAGAGGTCCCAGGACAGAACCTTGTGGGGTGCCAATTGTGACCGGTTTCGAGTCTGACATGGCTCCAGCAACTCTGACTCTGTGGGTTCTGTCTTTGAGCCAGTTTGCGACACATCTTGTGACATAGGGGTTTATTTTTAGGCTGGATAGCTTATCTATGATGCCCAAGTGCGGTATTGTGTCAAATGCCTTTGCGAGGTCCAGATAGGCTGTGTGGACTACGTTCCCTTTATCTATGGCCTTGGTGATTGTTTCGAAGAAGTCGACCAGGTTCAAAAGGCAGGATCTGCCCTTGATGAAGCCAAATTGAGTAGGATCTAGTGTCTGTAGGTCCCCAATGTCTTTGTTTATGAGTTCCATGATGATCCTCTCCATAGCCTTGCAGACTAGGCTAGTCAGGCTTATGGGGTGATAGTTTCCAGGGTCCGCAGAGGCGCCACCTTTGTGGAGTGGGACCATTGTTGCTGTACGCCATTCTCTGGGCACATACCCTGTAGTGAGGCTGAGATTGTACAGCAGTTTTACTTGAGGGATTAGTTCTTCTTGGAGTTCATGTAGGATGCAACCTGGGACGCCATCTGGTCCTATGGAAGCAGTGTTTTTTGCTTTGGAGAGGGCGGCCTTCACCTGAGCATCAGAGATGTTTGGGAGGCTGCAATCTGCCGGGATAGATACTTGCTCTTTTGGGGGGTGGAGAAGTTTGCACTGAACCTGTCTGCCAGGATCTTGGCGATGTCTGTGGGTTCAGTGTATTTTTTGTCGTTTAGAATCAACTCAGAACAAGTCTAGGAGTTGCATCCCAGGTTCCTAACATAACTGAAAAAAGCCTTATGATTGTCTTTAGTGTCCTGTGCAATTTTTCTCTCAAAGCTGGCCTTGGAAGATTTTATGAGGGATCATAATTTTTTGCTAGTACTGATCAGAGATGCCTTCCCTTTTAGGGATTTTGCTCTATCATGTAGTAGCTTCCTCCTTCTGTTGTACAGTTTATTTATGGCTGGGGTCCACCAGACTGGACGCCTGCCTTTGGATGATTGGGTCTTGATTTTGCTTTATTATTCAGATAAACTGCAACACTCACAATTCCCTACAATACCAGAGTGAATAGTACCAGTACAGGTTATAATGGTCTGTTTTTCTCAGCACAGTGTTCATATCCAACATACCTGTGGGAGCAATGTTTGTTAGCACTACTTGACTGTTGCCACACAAGGTTCCAGATTACACATTAGTATTATGCATGTACCTCTCACTCTGTTACTGTACACACTATGACCACAGCTTGACAAGTTGGGGTGTAAATGGGACATACGTGGCTTCTTAGACACATAAGGTATTGAGGAGTTGCTAGTGTGCCAGCTTTGTTCTCATAGCTGTGTGTCAATCAGTTATATTTCCTGTTTGCTGCCTATACATCTGGGATCATCCCACTAATTTCCCAGGGGGACAGGTTGATAGGCAACAAATATGGGCCACTTTACTAGACATTGTGGACATATCTGTACAGTTGTGGGGTATGATTCTGTATGCAGACTACTACCACTGGCAGGATTCAAACCGTGGCTGTGTGTGCTAAAAAACAACAGTTCACATCTCAGTTCCATGTGCCATTCGGTTTTTGTTGTCTGCATTTTCCCTGTTTACTGTCGATGTGTCTCTCAGTTGTACTAAATGGCCTCTGGGGATTACATCTGTCATATACAGGCATTCCTACACATTCAGTTTATGGTGCACAATGTGAGTAACAGTGTTTAATACTACAGTACTATTACATGATTGCATATCTACATTACAGTATGATACCAGGTTATACACATGCAGTCCAGCAGTTAGACCTGTTTTGTCAGGCTATTACACTTTTATTGACTTACAAACAATATGAGACTCTTCCTGCCATATTCTCTAGTGTATGCAGTACTTGCCTTGAACAATACAGGTTTTATATAAGCAATTAATTTACTACTAGTTTTTTTATTTTTATTTCCTGTGGCAGTAAATGCATAATGCATGAGTATTACTGACCTACCTCACATCACAACCTCGCCAGGCGGCTGATGTGGGCCTCCTGGTTCGTGGCCCACTCCATTGCAGCTGTGGGGGACATAAGTGGAATATTTAGCCATATCTATCCATGACATACCTGAGCTGGCAATTATTACACACATATTGGGGTGATACTTACACACAACTGGAACATCCCCTGCCGCTCTAGCTTCCTGGAGCCAGTCCTCCAAGAGGTCCTCCTTACGCCACTTCAGGTTGGCATAGTGGTGCCTGACCTGCTCGCCAGTTCGGGGTATGCCAGTGGCACTGGTGAGGTCATGGGCGAGATGGTCCCAGGCCTCCACCTTATATTGGGAGCCCTGGTACTGGCCCTGTAGCAGTCTCTGAGCATGGTCTTTATCTAGGAGTCCTGCCATGACCTTAGACTCCTGGATGCACCAGCACTACACCCGGAAGTGCACACCTTCTCCCGTTACTGCCATAGTGCCTGCAAGGGGAAGCTACAACCAGTTATGAGATGTATTCCCGCCTCTAAGGTTTAAGTAGGGCCAATTTCCCTCACATTTCCGTGACTGGCCGGTTAACCTGCTTAATGAAGGTTGTCATTGTTTAAAGGGGTATAACACTGGGCACATTGAGCTAGCTGGCCTAGACATTGCTTACACCTCCTAAGCTGGCCTGTGCAATGCTTAGCGTTGCTTACATTAGACTTTGCATTATTTTTTCTTTTTTGCATTGATTTCTTACTCATTACATCTTATATATCTGCCTGGTATCCATGATTAATGTGTACGTACACTCTATGGGGTCCTTGTGTTTTATTGGGACTTCAACACTCTATTACAATTACACCTCACTTCTGGGCTTACTGCTCTACTCTAGTTTACGTATTTATGTTATCTAGTGAGTTATGGAACATATGACTGTATAGTGATTCCTGTCACAGGTTCAGTTTGGTTTTACTATGGTGAGGACTTGTTTGCTGATACCTCATTCTTCTTTACTTCTGTGATGGTTTGGTGGTTAACTACAGTGTATAAGGTACTGGGTTTGAAACCTGCATGGTTGCTTATTTTGTTGATGGCCAGAACAAGGGCCATTGGATACAGAGTGATTAAGGCACTTTTGAGCAGTTGTAAGTGGGTCTGTGTGACAGTAAGCACTGCTAACCTGCCGTTACATCTGCTTACAGAGAGTTAGCTTTATAATTGCTTAACCAGTGTAGGCATTGCTTACTGCCAAGCAAATGGGCTTAAGCCCGCTTACTAGTGCTTAAATATGCTTACTACTGTTTATTTGTGCTTAAACCCGCTTACTAGTGCCTTATTCATTATGACACTGACACCTCACATGTGCATTTACTGCAGTACTCCAGTTCAAGAAAATATGTTATTTAGTGGGTTAGCAACATAAATATTACTCATAGCATACTTTGCCATAGAAAATGGAATATGCTGCAGTGGAACTCGAACCAGAAATGCCTCCTCGTAAGGCAAATGTTCTGCCCACTACACTATTGCTATACTGCTTTGTTTTCATATATCTTCCTTGTTATCCTCTTCAGCCATTTAAGCTGTATTAACCGTAGCTAAGCAATGGGCACACTCGTGCAGCTACAGTTAGCTTTAATCGGATTTCTAAAAAAAACATAAGGGGTTCTTCATTTTATTTATGTATACTGTTACTGCTGTACACAAGATGGACTGTTGGTGGGGATATGCGGTCACCTGTGAGGGGTCTCACTCATTTCATACCCCTTTCTGCTGTTCTTCATTGGATTCAGATACGCCCCCTGCACTCTTACACACTCCGTGCAAGCCTACGAGCTCAGGCAGTGCACCTCATTATTATGCATGGCGCGCTGCCGTCCTGATCATAAATGGCTGCCTCCATGCAGGACTAAGCTAGCCCTGCGTAGAGGAATAGTGTTTGTTATTTTAATTTGGATGTTTCAAAACTTCAATCATATGGTCTCATCCATATGGGCTTCGAAGTTTTGAAACTTTGATAAACTGAAGTTATATATAGATATATAGATATATATTTATCAAACTACCAAAAGCCATTATGGGTTTCGAAGCTTTGAAATGTCAATCAAACAACATAGGCCCATCGATATATATATATGGATTCACTTTATATCCTCGAAATACTGGAATATTGAAATTCAGTATTTAGAAGCTATAAAGTCGAAATTTTAAAACCACGAAAACTCAGAACCGCAAAATTTAAAATTTTGCACACCAGAGATTTTGAATTTCGCGCTTCTACTCCACACACACACACACACACACACACACACACACACACACACACACACACCATCCTCCTCACACACAAACATAAGCTCTATACTACATAAAAGCAGGAGTGCAAGCCTCCCTGCACATACCCATGTGGGGGGCTGCGCCCCCCCACACCTCCCCTACTTAAATATTCTCTCTCCAAGGTAGCACTACATACAAACACACACAAAACACCACCACACAGGCTACATCCACCTTGCACACACACATTACAGCAACAAAACACACTGACACACACCACAGCCCCTACCCAAAACCCTTAACACACACTTACCCGAATCCATAACCACAGCGAAAGTGCGGAAGAATGAAATTCAAAACCTCCGGTATTCAAGGGTTTGAATTTTGCACTTCTGAGCTTTTGCTCTTCTAAGGATTCCACTTTATGGGCTCAAAATACTGAATTTTGATATTTCAGTAGTTCAAGCTTCTAAAGTGAATCCACATGCACACACACACACATATTATATTTATATACATATATATATATATATATATATATATATATATATATATATATATATATATATATATATATACATATATATATATATATAAATATATAAATATATGGGTCCACTTTTGAATCTCGAAATACTAAAACTTTGAATTTCAGAATTTCGAGACCTGACTGTCGAAGGTGATGTTTTTCAAAACTGCACTTTAACGAATCTTCATTTCTCGAATCCGCGGTAGGTGTGATGCGGTATGTAGTTTATTGTACGCTGTCTCCTTAAAGGCACGGTGTTCTGAGATTTCCACATGGCTGCTGATGTCTGTTATGTACGGAAATTAAGGCAGGTGCTTAGTTTTTTAAGGATGTGGGTGAAATGTGTTTTAGGTTTTATTTTTTTGGGAAGTTTTAGGTTTAGTTTGGGTTCAGTAGGTGACAGAGTGTGTATGTTAATGTTGAGTGTGGTAATTTCTGTACATGTGTACGGTGTGTGTGTGTTATTAGTTAGTATAGGTGTGACAGTATGGGAGTGTAGGGCACGTACAAGTAGTTTTTTTGTTTCAAATTAGTGCGACCTCTGAGTTGGTATATATAAGTAGCAGGAGTATGGGGGGGCTCAGAGGGGTTTGCCCCCCTGGAAAATCATATGTTCATGTTATTACAACTAAAACAAAAAATTCACTGAGCTCACCACCAAAGGCAGTACGCATGGAAACCAAGTAAATGTGGAAAGCAATCCTGCTGCTGCCACCCAAGCTAAAGTAAAATGGTTGAAATTGTTAAAATCACTTCGTTTATTAACAAAATAAAATGTAATCCTGCTGCTGCTATCTGGATAAGCACTTTCGGTTGTTGAACCTTTATCAAATCCTAAAGAAAAAAGCAGCTTCCTTTCATTTAAAAAGAGCTTCCTGCAGCTCATTCATTCAATCAACCAATAAAGTTTTGGTGTATGGACACATCTCTTATTCAGAGTGCATGTTCTATTTACTTAGTGTTACCTAAAAGCTTGGAGTTTTTAAAGTGAAATAACACAGGATTAATGCATGTGCATTATTTCTTTAGAGCCCTTCCTTTCAAGATGGGTTTGAGCGGTACAATTTCATTTAATCCAGGTTTCTGGTCCGCTCTAAGGTTCATAATCCATTTTGTTTCCTCAGTTTCAGTATAGTTGGCCAGATCCCCTCCTTGTATTGTTTCGTCTAGCCTGCTTATGACCATACATTTAAAAGTGTGGTCTTCATTAACTTTAATATGACCATATAGAGCATTCATATTTACTTGATTTCTAATGTCCTGACAGTGCCTCAGTATATGCTCCTTGAACATTCTATTTGTTTTCCCCACATAGAAGGCTGGGCAGGGTTGACACTAAGCAATATAAATCACATTTTTGCTCCTGCAATTCGCAAACCCTTTGAACCTGTATTCCTTCGTAAATGTTGGATGTATAAATAAATTATCCATTTTAATATGTTGGCATGCTTTACAAAATCCACATTTATAGATGCCTACTTTATTTATGGGTGAATTTTCTGTGTCCAAGTTTTGACGATTCCCATGGCATAAGAGCCTTTTCAGATTTTTCCTATTCTTAAAGGAAAAACTGGGTGCCTCTCCTACAATGCTCCTAAGGTTCTCATCTGAAGTCAAAACAGACCAGTTCTTTTTTATGGTCTCTAGTATGAATGCATTGTCACTTCTTCTTCTTCTTCTTTCAGCTGCTCCCATTAGGGGTCGCCACAGCAGATCACCTTTTTCCATTTCTTCCTGTCCTCTGCATGTTGTTCTGTCACACCAGCCACCTGCATGTCCTCTCTCACCACATCCATAAACCTTACCTTAGGCCTTCCTCTTTTCCTGTTACCTGGCAGCTTCATCCTTAGCATCTTTTTCCCAAAATACCCAGCATCCCTCCTTAGCACATGTCCAAACCAACGTAATCTTGCCTCTCTGGCTTTGTCTCCAAACCTTCCAAACTGGGCTGACCCTCTAATATACTTATTCCTAATCCTGTCCATCCTCGTCACACCCAGTGCAAATCTTAACATCTTCAACTCTGCCACATCAAGCTCTGACTCCTGCCTTTTTATCAGTGCCACTGTCTCTAACCCATATAACATAGCTGGTCCCACTAACTACTTGTAGACCTTCCCTTTCACTCTTACTGGTACTCATCTGTCACAAATCACTCCTAACACTCTTCTCCACCCACTCCATCCTGCCTGTACTCTCTTCTTCACCTCTCTTCCACACTCACCATTACTCTGAACTGTTGATCCCAAGTACTTAAACTCATCCACCTTTGCAACCTCTACTCCCTGCATCTTCCCTCTCATTCACACACATATATTCATTCTGTCTTAGTCCTGCTGACCTTCATTCCTCTTCTCTCCAGAGCATATCTCCACCTCTCCAGGGTCTCCTTCACCTGTTACCTACTCTCACTACAGATCACAATGTCATCTGCAAACATCATAGTCCATGAGGACTCCTCTCTGATCTCGTTTGCCAACCTGTCCAAGACAAAATCTCATCTTCTTCCTTAGTCGACCAATGAGAAAAATATGGTCTTCCTTTGCCAATGCGTAAGCCTGATGTTCTATTCATGCTTTTTATGACTTTATCTTTATTATATCCTCTTTCCATAAAGTTATCAATAAGTCTTTCCTTTTCTTTTTCAAAAACTTTATCTTTAGTGCATAGTTTTGATATACATTTCACTTGATTCTCCGCTATATTTTTAAAAATATGCTTTGGGTGCATACTGGTCCTATGGAGCATGTGATTACGCCATGTTGTCTTCCTGTGCATAGACGTATCTATCCCATATATATGATCCAATGTCAGTTGGATATCAAGAAAATTGATGGTACTATCAGAAAAATTCAATTCAAATATTAAAAAAAGATGTGATGTTACCCAGGAAAGACTCAAAACTTCTGAGAGAGTGTTCTTCGCCTTCCCATAAAATTAAGATGTCATCAACAAAACGTTTATATACAACTATGTTGTTATTCCAGCTATTGAGGGTATCCAAGCACCATTCCTCCCATTACTATCACTATGTTGGCATAACCGGTGGTGCATGGGGTCCACTTTTGAATCTCGAAATACTAAAATTTTGAATTTCAGAATTTCGAGACCTGACTGTCGAAAGTGCAGTTTTTCAAAACTGCACTTTAACGAATCTTCATTTCTCAAATCTGCAGTAGGTGCGGTATGTAGTTTATTGTGTGCTGTCTCCTTAAAGGCACGGTGTACTGAGATTTCCACATGGCGGCTGATTTCTGTTATGTATAGAGATTCAGGCAGGTGCTTAGTTTTTTATGGATTTTGGGTAAAATGTGTTTTAGGTTTTATCTTTTTGGGAAGTTTTAGGTTTAGTTTGGGTTCAGTAGGTGACAGAGTGTGTATGTTAATGTTGAACGTGGTGATTTTTGTACATGTGTACGGTTTGTGTTATTAGTGAGCATAGGTATGACAGTCTGCAATGGGAGTATAGGGCACGTACAAGTAGTTTTTTTTTTCAAATTAGTGCAACCTCTGAGTTGGTATATATAAGTAGCAGGGGTGTGGAGGGGGGTGCACGGGGGCTTGCCCACCTGGAAAGTCATATGTTCATGTTATTTGTGTTTATTTATTATTGATTTTGTTTCAGTATTTTGAGATTCAGAAGTGGATGCATAGAGATAGATGTAGATACATATATATATATATATATATATATATATGGATGTGGATGTAAAGATATATAGATATAAATATATGTGTATGTATATATATATATATATATATATATATATATATATATATTAGATATAGCTATAGATATACATTTATATTTAAATATATAAATAGCTAGATAGATACATATAAATATATATATATATATATATATATATATATATGGGTCCCCTTCAGATGGTCAAACTTTTAAAAGCTCGTCTTTCATCTGGCCGAGACCATATGATTGAAATTTTAAAAGCTCGACCAGTCTGAATAGGGATCTCCATAGAGAGCGGAATGGGAAGATTACCCTTTACTGCAACGTAATGCGATCTCGAAGATGGTATATTTAAATAGTGGGGGGTGTGGGGGGTACAGCCCCCTTCATGGAGCGTGCAAGCGAAATGGCCCCCTGCTAGCTCTGTTTAGTTTTTTTTCTTGTTTATTTTTTTTTTTCACATTTTCAAACATTCAAATGTTCGATCATATGGTCTTGACCATATGAAAGTCGAGCATTTGGATGTTCGATTATGTGAAGTAGACCTATATATATATATATATATATATATATATATATATATATATATATATATATATATATATATATATATATATTGAGAGAGAGAGATAAATAGCTACATAGTTAGATATAGATATAGATATATATATATAGATAGATGTGTGTACTTCAAATCATCGAAGTTTCAGAACATCAAATATCACATCATCGAAGACCAGATGATCAAAGTTTTGAAACATCAAAGATGTAATGAAAAAAATTTAAAAAAGAGAATTCTGTCTTCTTTTTGCAGGGGGTCAAGCCCCCTTGCACCACCCACGTGGGTGCTAAACCCCCTACATCCCCTGCTACTGAAACATAGTCACTCCAAGATCACACTACAGTGAAGAGAAAGTAAAATTTCCTGTTCCACGCTGTGCAGCGATCTCCATTCAGAATGTTCGATGTTTCAGAATTTCGATCCTCTAGTCTTCAATGATGCGATATTCAATTTAGTGTAACCAAGGAAGAATGGAGACAGTAAAATGCCAGGAACCACAAAATAGATAAAAACAGTCTAGGCACACTGAGAATGGCTAAAAGGTCATTTATTGTAGTAAATCTTAGTACACAAGTGCTTTTACTGTGCCCAAATGCAAGGCTTTTTCAAGTGAATATATCGGGCAATGTACTGAAAATTTGATGACTTGAAGTAGACCCATATAGATATAGATATTAATTTATGTATATTTATTTATATACATATATCTATATTAATGTGTGTGTGTGTGTGTATGTGTGTGTGTGTGTGTGTGTGTGTGTGTGTGTGTGTGTGTGTGTGTGTGTATATATATATATATATATATATATATATATATATAGATATATATATATATATATATATATATATATATATATATATATATATATATATATATATGCATAAATTTAGCTAGATATACATAAGTATCAAGGAGGAGTGGGGCTTCACTGCAAAAAATATGCGTTGTGTTTTTTTCTTTCTTTTTTGTTTTGTTCCTTTGTGATCAATGTTTTTATATTCGATCTTTTGGTTGTTTGATACTTTGAAATATATGTTTAGATATATAGTTATATACATGTGTGTGTATATCTATTTATCTATAGAAGGATATGTAGATATAGATAAACATTAATTTTTAATCAGATGTTGAGTTCATTAAATGGACTGAGTTATGCCACCAGTGATCAGATATTCATTTGAATGTGTAGTGCTGGCATTCAGTTATGCTAGTCCCCAGTGCAGTGAGGTCGTGGAATGTGCCCTTTCCCTACTGATGTGCCTCCTCCGAGTAGGTATATATATATATATATATATATATATATATATATATATATATATATATATATATATATAATTTACAATCATATTTGTGAACATCATTTAGACGAACGCAATGATTTCTGACAAATATTGTCAGAAATCAAAACACCGAGCAACCAAAATATCGAACGGAGCATTTCGGCAATGTCGAATATTGGCTTTGCTGAAGTGCTCACATCTGCCCACAACTAACAATAACGTTTGCAGAGGGGCAAGCCCCCCTGCACCTCCCATGTGGGGGGCTGCACCCCCACACACACACCCCTACTTATATATACAAACTCCGAGATCGCACTACAGTGAGGGTAAGGGTACATTTCCCGATCCCCACTATAGTGAGATCTGCACCGCAGTGTTGAAGCTGACAATAGCGGCTGTTTGCTCATGTTAGCTTCGACATTGTGGTGATCAAACTCTCAGTTCGAGAAAATGATTTTTGCACATATTCAATCGTCTAAATGACAAAATGATAATCGAATATGTGATAGTAAACCTATATATATATATATATATATATATATATATATATATATATATATATATATATATATATATAACTATAAGCAGGTGATATGAGGTTTGCAGCCGCTGCATGTTGGCAATGCTGGGAATTCTTGTCTCACTCAAAAAATTATTTATTTTAATTTTTGAAGATATTAAAATATGTGTGCAAATATCTGTAACACATAATTTCTTGAACAACCATTGCCAGAGGGAGAGCATTTATTGATAATGCTGTCTGAGCAGAGGCATGGTCCAAAAAAGGGAGTAGCCCTTGTATGATTATCAGTGAATGAATGGAAGGGGATGGGGAAGTAATAGGGTAGGTCATAAATAAACAAAAACATTCTGACAGATATAGTTGCCCAGACTCCCAGAATGCTGTTAAGCTCCTTGCCAGCCCCAGCCCTATCAGACAAAGTCCAAGGAGTTAGCTGTTGGCTGATTGTCAGGGTTGGCTTAATTTTTAAAGTGTTTCCCTCACTCTCACAAAGTACAGGGTTTGATTCTCACCTTTGAAGTAAAACTGGGTAAGCTTAAAATGGCCAACAAGGGCAGCTGGCCTACTGCTTTGCTATGAACCTATAGTCCCGCAAATGGACATGGAGCACTAGAAAGACAGCGCCAACAAATGATGCAGAGGGGTTAAAAAGAAGACTCATGGTGTATGAGAGAGGGTGTGAAGTTTGAATTAGTATCAGTGATAACATGTTCTGTTAGGTGCCTTAAGAGCCAGGCAAAGCCATCTGCATCAGTGGCGGTGGAGGAACTGACAGGACCTCAAGCACCACTATCTCAGTGGCCAGTGGACTGCAAACCATTTCAACATGTACAGGGAATATTCAAGAAGCCTTGTCAAACTGTCACCTACAAGTGGAATCCAATGGGATATATGATATTCCCATTGTTGTGGATACCAATGCATTTCTAACGTTTAGCATCTTAACTGCAGGAACCTTTTAGTGACCTTCTGGGACACATTAGGGACATTTCCTCAGCATTGTGTTGTAAAATGTGGAGGAGAATATCTGGTTCCCATGGACTACAGAGGAGAGAATCAGAACATGCAGGCAGTCTACACCATGGCCCATTTCCCTGTGGTTCTGTTAGCTGTAAACTGCACACACATTGCCATCAAGGGCCCATCTGGTCCAGTGATACTGTGACATTGAAACATGAAGTGTTTTTACTCCCTCAAGTGCCAGGTAATCTGAAATACCTAGGGAATTATTTATAATGTGTCATTTCATTACCTGGACAGTTTCCATAAATGGCACATGTCCAACCTATGGTAAAGGTTGCTGGTAGAGAATTCCCAAATAATCATCTAGCTGGTAGGTGTACATACACATACATGCTAAACTGACATACATACACAGCAAACAAGGAACAGGTCACATACAACATGATGTTTGTTGTGTGTTACAGGCAATGTGGGATATTCTTTAGAGTACTGGTTCATTAACCACAAAACTCAGACATGTAGAAAATGACCTACCTTAATTGAAAGGTGGGCTTTACTGTCCAGTGCATTAGTTATTATGTGTTCAGATTCTATTTTGTAAGTTCCAATGGTTCACACATTTGGAAAGTGTCTGACTTATGCTGAAGGCTCCTTTGAGTTTTTTTTTGTCACCTAGTTGAAAGATACTTACTCACATTCTAGATTGACAGGGTCTATATAGACACACAGCAAACAGGGACATGGCTATATCTAATATGGTATTTCTTTTGTGCTGCAGATGATAATGGGTATGTTCTAGAGCCCTGGTTAATTACCCCTTTTCTCAATGTCTATAACATGCAGGAAATGACCAATAATGCAGTGCAGCTTAGTGCACGTGGGCATGCAGAATATAGTTTGACAGGTGTTTGACCTCCAAAAGGGGCACTTCTGTTGTCCAGACACATTGAGAGGGTCACTGTAGCACAGTACAGTCCAAATACCTGATTTTGTGTGTGCTATGTTGCACAACATGACAATTCGCAAACAACTGCACAGACCACTGAACATTTTCACAGTGGTGATGCTATTCTTAGATTAGTTTAATTAATTTCAGATGTGAGAAATGTCTTTTATGCAGCTACCAGAACAGATTCATTAAGTTGGATACACAGTACAACACTTAATTTGTATACATATCCACTAAGTTTCTTCTATACATGTAATTAAGCATATCTAATCAAGAGCTGGATAGTTAAGCATGCTTTTTACTGCAGCACATATTTCAAAGTTCAGGTGATCAAGAGTAATGCAACAGGAAAAAAGCAATAATCAAGTATTTTCTTATGTTTGGCATCAATTCTGTATAGAAAAGTAAAGCAACAATGCATAAAATGCAATGACCCGAATAAAATCTCTTTTATACTTATGACTCCATGATTAATCAAGCGTAAAAAGAAGACCATTTTTTACAGTAGTACAATTTCTTCAGGACTGCTGCTGTCCTCATCTGGCTGTCCAAACATTCATCTTTTTGTTTGCTTTCTTTTAGTGGATAGAAAAACTCCACACCTCTATCTTCTATCATGTCCTTAGTATCGGAATGGACAGATGCAAAAACATTTTCCCCGTAGACTTGCAGAAACTGGAGCACTTCTTCAGTTTCTGTTTTGCATGTGCATTCTGACCACTGGACTCATAAGGATGCCACTTTAATGATTAATGTCATATAAAGTTTAACATTGTTCCACATAACATGCAAATGATAAACTAAATGAATGCTATTTCATTTGAAAGGCTCTTAGCCTCTGTTGCTGTCAGATTATTTGTTCTTCTTTAATGTATAGATGATAAGATTCCCAAGTACAGCAAATATGTCATTGAGGTAGTTAGAGAGAACCTTAGTGCAAAATTCTCAGCTTGTTTCAGAAAGAGGCTTTGCAGTCAAGTTGGTAAAATTTTGCTTCAGAATAACCCAGCACTGAATGGATGAGCAAAACAAGACAAACATATGCTGCAGCACTACAAATAAGGTGACAAATAGAGCTGATGATTTAGCAGCATGAAGAATTACTATCCAAATTACATGCATTTATTTATTTATTCGTGTTTGTTGACTGGGGTATACTGACCCACCTGGACCATTTTTAAACTCAGCCAGAGCATACAACAATATTCTCAATACAAAGCATACAGTAGAGAAGCTATATATTAATATGGCAGACATTGGTTGTCCTAAAAAGGGACCATGACCCCATTTCCATTATTTTAATATTTATAGAGAATACACAAGTTGTAGTAGTGTTAGTATAACAATGAAGGGGGGGCAGCAAGGTGAAGGACTGTGAATGACAAGACTCCTCTATTCTGGAAAAATATATACACTTTGGTTCTCCGAAAAGAAATGTTTTGAAATCTGTGTGAAACCATCAAAGTCAGATTTAACATTTGACAGTATGGACGTCCATACAGTGTAGCAACAGTGGAGAGGGTGTGTTATGTGGAGTGCAGCGTCATATTTGGGAGGGGGGTCCAAAGATAATGCTGGAAGCATGGAGGCATCTTAGGTTATGGTGCGCTGATTTTTCTCTATTTGCTGTCAAGGAAGGGGAAAGATTTCAGCAGTAGTCTGGTTGTTAGTTTTGTCCTGAGATGTAGAGGGACACATTTAATTGTTGGGATTATGGAGCTGCGGTGTTCTGTTTTTTTTTTTTGTTTTTTTTTGGAGGAGGTGATGAAATGTCAAATATTACTGCATGTTGTTTGCAGAACTTAGAGATTCTTTTTGGATTCTGTGACAACTATTCCTGTGTTAATGACTGTGATGGTCATACAATGTGAGAGCTGCAGCAGCAGTTGCCCACAAATGACCAGTGCAATCACCACAGCTATAAACATAAAACATATTTATTCAATAAATCACAAATAAAAATATATAAAAGTATATAAAAAATGAGCACTTTCAGGTGGCTTACACCCTTCTTCAGATTCTGCATGTAGTAATAATTGGAAAAATTTAAATCCATCTTAACCAATCAAAACAAAAAACACAATTTAACTGACCAACAGATATTTGATACTCTACAGCTAATTTAATATGACACAGACATGATTCTGCAATCATTTTAGAATGTGTCATAATCTCCCCCAATCAAACCCATCACTGAATCTACGTGTCAGATCACAGGGGTAGTGATACTATACATTAACACACGTCTGTAACAATCTAAATGAAATATTCCAATATTAAAATAAAATATAAAATTGCTTAAAGATTAATGCACACATATGTTCAGTTAAAACATGTTCATCCAAACTAAATGTAAACTTAATATGAGCTATGTCATTATGTATTAATGATAAAGGGATAGACTACTCTTGTAAAACAATGCAAACCATTTAGACCAAAACTACGTGTCTCTGTTAGACTTAAAAATAAATAAAAAATTATATTGCATTTAGTTGCAAATCATTCAGCCTCAAACTCCGTTCAGTTCACAGTATCATCATCATCCTTGTGCATTATCCCTGATTTGTAATAGGCTAATAGAAACGCTGATAGTCCAATCCTTTTGCTTATTTGTGTCTAACAGCCAATAGTAACGGGTTCACCTATGAGCTCCTTTGCATACTTCGCAAGTGTACAGATTTTTGAAGAATGTCCAGATTTATGCCTCATATTTTTGGTCCACTTTTCATAAAATTGTGGTTTTCTGGCAAATTAGTGGTAAATCATTAAAGATTGAAGTTAGAAAATAATGACAGACATTTGAGTTTCAGACTTTATACCCTTCAGAGAATTCATGCAAATGCAAAACCTGTTATTCTATCAACTTTCTAAGTTTGTAAGAACAATATTTTTAAAATCTCCCTATTTTTGGGCCTTTGCCCCACTTTTATATATGGTTTTCTACAGATTTCTAGTGTAAGAGGTTGAGTTGGTCCTTTCTTTGGTTTCTAAGTTATTTTCTAGTCTAGCAGAGATGCATATTCTGTTCTAAATGGCTCTGAGAGCTTTGCCATATTGTGGTATAACAGTTTTCTATGTTCCTATTATTAAGATATAATTAATGTGTCTATTAGGAACCAAACAAATAAGGTTGTAATTGATCCTGTTACTATTGGTTGTTAGACACAAATACGCTAAGGGATTGGACTATCAGCATTTCTATTAGCCTATTATAAATCAGGGATAATGCCCAAGGACTATGATGATACTGTGAACTGAATATAGTATGAGGCTGGATGACTCGCAACAAAATGTGATGTTATTTTTAATTTATTTTTAAGTCTACCAGAGGCACGCATTTTTGGTCTAAATGGTTCTGAAGGCCTTGCCATATTGTGTTACAACAGTACTGTAGCCCTTTTTTCATTAAGACATAATGATAGAGCTCATACTAAGTTTACATATGTGTTGGATGAACATGTTTTAACTGAACACATGAGTGCATTAATCTTTAAGCAATTTTATATTTCATTTTAATATTGGAATATTTCATTCAGTTTGTTATAGATATGTGTTAATGTATGATAATGTGATCCGATACATAGATTCAGTGATGGTTTTGACTGGGGGAGACTACGACACATTCTAAAATGTTGTAGAATCACGTCTGTGTCATAGCTAAATTGGATGAAGAGAATCAGATAGGTACTGGTCAGTTAAACTGTATTTTTTGTTTTGATTGATTAATATCGATTTAAAAGTTTTCCAATTATTACTACATGCAAAATCTGAAGAATGGTGAAAGCCATCTGAAAGCACTATTTTTTATATACTTTTATATATTTTTATTTGTGATTTATTGAATAAATACATTTTATATTTATAGCTGTGGGATATACGCTTATTTTCTACAGTGCCATTTTTTAAGTGTCGCAGTCCCTTGCTTATTCATTGTTTGGTTTATATATATATATATATATATATATATATATATATATATATATATATATATATATATGTGTGTGTGTGTGTGTGTGTGTGTGTGTGTGTGTGTGTGTGTGCATATATATTTATATATATATATATATATATATATATATATATACCACCTCCAAGATCACACAACAGTGGGAAAAAGGGTGTATATCCTTATCCGCACAGTGATCCATACCAGGATGCTCCAACTGCTGCATATGTTCCACTATACATAATACAAAAAACACCATACCTTTTCCTTCACATAATGCTATAAATGCCAATCATTCTTTCACAGAGCCCAGTTTGGAGAAGTCCGTTTTTGTTGTACGGCTTTCTGCGATTCAGTGATGTGTGAATGGGGTGACAAGAAGTAGACCTATATACACACATATATATATATATATATATATATATATATATTGGTGTATGTATATATATATATTGGTGTATGTATATATGTATATATATATATATATATATATATATATATATATATATATATATATATACATATACATACATATATATATATATATATATATATATATATATATATATATATATATATATATATATATATAGGTGTGTGTGTGTGTATATATATATATATATATATATATATATATATATATATATGGGTCTACTTTAAAAGCCCGAAATGCTACTTCGCCGACACAAAAATTACCGACGCCAGATAACCGACAACACACAAAACCGACAACGCAAAACACTGAACACCATAACACCGACACACCGAACGTAAACAACACACCACACTACATAACATACCCACTAGCCCTAACCCAAACCCTAACCCTAAGGTCCGACACTATCGCACACTTCACCTACCTGCACCCTAACCCTAACTCACTTAACCCACCCCTAGCCCAAGGTCCAACACTATCGCACACTTCACCTACCTGCACCCTAACCCTAACTCACGTAACCTGTCCCTAAACTACAGTCCCTCACTATCACACACTTACCTTACACGAACCCTAACTCTGACACTTACACACACTCACCTTTCCCACAGCCTAACCCGAAATCCCACAATATCGCACACTTACCTCACCGCTCCTAACGCCGTCACTGTCGCACACTTACCGAGTCACGATCGCACATTACCCTTGTCGGTCTTTCCGCTGTCGGCAAATCACCCTGTCGGTAAACTTACCTGTCGGTCGTTTGGTCTTCGTTTTCCGCGTGTCGGGGAATCGTCGGTTCGGTCTTTAGAAGTAGACCCATATATATATATATATATATATATATATATATATATATATATATATATATATATATATATATAAAATCAAAACTATATAGCACATCCACGGGACATCCACGGCAAGAGCAAAAAATGTTCCAAAAGTAAAACAGTAACAAGACATAGTTATGAATCTCCCAGGCAGCAAAAATCCACATAAAAAGCAACGACAGGAATAAAATCAAAAAATATATCTTGTAGCAAAAACGCCAAATAGCGAGTGTCCAAACTTTTTATTGAGAACAGAGTAAGCGCTTTCACCAAATCGGCTTCATCAGACTAGGAGATTCATAACTACGTCTTGTTACTGTTTTACTTGTGGAACATTTTTTGCTCTTGCCGTGGATGTCCCGTGGATGTGCTATATAGTTTTGATTATTTTATTCGTTATTATTCCAATGGGACATTTATTCTTTGAGAACCACATATACATTTGCACATAAATATATATATATATATATATATATATATATATATATATATATATATATATTGATGTATGTATATATATATATATACATATCTATCTATATCTATATATCTATATACATATATATATATGTATATATATATATATATATATATATATATATATATATATATATATATATATATATATAGTGGATATAAATAGTTTACACACCCCTGTTAAAATGCCAGGTTTTTGTGATATAAAAAATGAGACCGCAATAAATAATTTCAGAACTTTTCCCAGCTATAGCCTGTACAACTCAATTGAAAAACAAACAAATCTGTTAGGGGAAAAAATATGAAAAATAAAAAATGTACAATAAGCTGGTTGCATAAGTGTGCACACCCTTAAACTAATACTTTGTTGAAGCACCTTTTGATTTAATTACAGCATTCAGTCTTCTTGGGTAGGAGTCTATCAACATGGAACATTTTGACTTGTCATTATTTGCTCACTCTTTCTTGCAAAAGCACTACAAATCTGTTAGAGTGCCAGGGCATCTCTTGTGCACAGCCCTTTTCGGGACACCCCACAGATTTTCAATTAGATTTAGGTTTGGGGTCTGGCTGGGCCATTCCAAAACTTTAATTTTCTTCTGGTGAAGCCATTCTTGTGTTGATCTGGATATATGCTTGGGGTCATTGTCGTGTTGAAAGGTGAAATTCCTCTTCATCTTCTGAAGTTTTTTTGCTGAAAGTGACTGGTATTTGGAACTGTTCACAATTCCCTCCACCTTGACTAAAGCCCAAGTTCCAGCTGAAGGAAAGCAACCCCAAAGCACGGTACTGCCACCACCATACTTCACCATGGGAATGGTGTTCTTTTGGTAATGCAAAGTGTTGTTTTTGCGCCAAACGTACCTTTTGGAATTGTGGCCAGAAAGTTCAACCTTGGTCTCATCAGACTATAGCACATTTTCCCACATGGTTTTGGGAGAACTGATGTATTGTTTTGTAATTTGTAGCTGGGCCTGGATGTTTTTCTGTGTAAGAAAAGGCTTCTGTCTTGCAAACCTACCCCATAACCCAGATATATGGAGAATATGGGAGATTGTCGTCACATGTAGTACACAACCAGTACTTGCCAGAAATTCCTACAGCTCCTTCAATGTTGCTGCAGGTCTCATGGCAGCCTCCCTGACCAGATCTTGCCTTGTCTTTGAATCAGTTTTGGAGGGATGTCCAGTTCTTTGCAACATCACTGTTGTCCTATATTTTCTCCACTTTTTGATGACTGTCTTCACCGTGTTCCATGGTATATCCAATGCTGTGGAAATTTTTTTGTACCTTTCTCCTGACATACTTTTCAACAATGAGATCCCTTTGATGCTTTGTAAGCTCTCTGTGAATCATGGCTTTTGCTGTAGCAGGCAACTGAGTAAATGTCAGAAAAATCCTACTAGGACAGCTGAACTTTATTTGGGGTTAATCAGTCCCTTTAATTGATGGCAGGTGTGTACCCAAGAAGACTGATCGCTCTAAATTAATCAAAAGGTGCTTCAACAAAGTATTAGTTTAAGGGTGTGCACACATGCAAGCAGCTTATTGTGCATTTTTTATTTTTTTATATATTTTTTCCCTAACAGATTTGTTTGTTTTTCAATTGAATTGTACAGGTTATAGGTCACATTAAAGGTGGGAAAAGTTTTGAAATTATTTTTTGTGGTCTCATTTTTTTATATCACAAAAACCTGGTATTCTAACAGGGGTGTGTAAACTTTTTATATCCACTGTATATATATATATATATATATATATATATATATATATATAGTTTTTCAGGATGTCAACAAAACTGAATATGATCTAGCCAGCAGATTTTCTAGAGGGTCATGGTGTAGCATGGTAAGGAAATTTGCCCTTACCCCGCTGTTGTTTGATTTTGGAATTGGAAAGTATAATTAGCAGGAGTGAGGGGGGGGGTCCAGGGGGCTTGTACCCCTGAAAAAATGGATTTTTAATTTTGCTGTTTCAGTCATTTTAGAGTCAATCTAAAATGGTTGCTCTTTTGTTATTTGGTATTGTGAGTGTTTGATGTTTGATTAGTCACAAATACAGATCTGTATAAGTATACATATATACATATATATATACCTAAGTACTATAGAACAGGCAGCACTGTCAGTATCCAGCCCTTCAACATGCACATAACACAGTTTCTCCTTGGGCCACCTTCAATATTATGGTAGAAGGTGCCAGGCTGAACAGTCTCGTGGCAACCCTCCTTTGGAGGCCACTTGGTGTGTGGGAAATCCATCTAGTAAATCTTGTAAGACCCACCCAGATACACACACACACACACACACACACACACACACACACACACACACACACACACACAGACACACACACACACACACACACAAACAACTTAGCCTTCTATGCATTTTGTACCTTTTGCTACAGAAGGGAGGAGATGAAATTATATTACCTTCTCCCAAGCACATCTCCAACTACTGAATCTCCAAACCTAACTTAGTTAATCCTGCTTATAATTCTGAATGAAAAATCTTGCATATCTCCCATCAATAGTTGAACCCTCCATTCCCTGGTCTATATGCCAGAGTAGTGTCTTCTCTCCAATTTCTTGTTCATGGTATTATTAATTCTGTGACACATCCTCTCCATTGATGCAGTGGACATTGTCCTCTTCCAGCTTATTTGCTTTTTCATCTCTGACCAGTATAAGATAGTCCTTCACCAGCGTTCCGTAAGAAACTACAGCCACCCATCCATCTGTCCATCCATCTGCCCACAAGCTCTTTTCCAGTTTTTGCACATGAGGTTAGGATGCCTTATGTAATTGCCTCAGCAGATTTCTAGTCAGTAACTGGTATATGTCATTCACTCAGGTACTACAAAATGGTTTCAGCTTGCTTATCTAAGATGTCTGCTGAAGCACCTGCCTATACAGAGGCTAGTTCATACATGAAGCACCAGACCATTTAACATTACATAAAACATGCTTTCAGTCAATGATTTCACCTTCATTTCTGTACCACAGCCAGCAATGTAACCATTTCATCTAGGAGTGTCCTGTGTACCACAGCCATCTTTGACTGGTTACATGGTAACCTCTTCACATAGGCGTGCCCTATGTGCAACAGCCACCTTTGTCTAGTTACATGGTAACCGCTACATATAGGAGTGCCCTAGGTACTACAGCCACCTTTGTCTGGTTACCCTGTAACCAGTTTACATAGGAGTGCGCTATGTACCACAGCCACCTTTGTCTGGTTATTCTCTGAGAGTACTGTAACCTGTTCACATAGGAGTGCCTTATGTACCACAGCCACCTTTGTCTGTTTACACTGTAACTTCTTCACATATGAATGCCCTACGTACCACAGCCACCTTCGTCTGGTTACACTGTAATCTTTTCACATAGGACTGCCCTATGTACCACAGCCACCTTTGTCTGGTTACATGGTAACCTCTACATATAGGAGTGCCCTATGTACCACAGCCACCTTTGTCTGGTTACCCTGTAACCTGTTCACATAGGAGTGCCCTATGTACCACAGCCACCATTGTCTAGTTACATGGTAACCTCTACATATAGAAATGCCCTATGTACCACAGCCACCTTTGTCTGGTTACATGGTAACCTCTTCACATAGAAGTGCCCTATGTACCACAGCCACCTTTGTCTGTTTACACTGTAACCTCTACATATAGGAGTTCCCTATGTACCACAGCCACCTTTGTCTGGTTACCCTGTAACGTGTTCACATAGAAGTGCCCTATGTACCACAGCCACATTTGTCTGGTTATTCTGTGAGAGTACTGTAACCTGTTCACATAGGAGTGCCTTATGTACCACAGCGACCTTTGTCTGTTTACACTGTAACTTCTTCACATAGGAATGCCCTATGTACCACGGCCACCTTTGCCTGGTTACACTGTAACCTGTTCACATAGGACTGCCCTATGTACCACAGCCACCTTTTTCTGGTTACACTGTAACCTCTTCACATAGGATGCTCTATGTACCACAGCCACCTTTGTCTGGTTACCCTGTAACCTGTTCACATAGGAGTGCCATATGTACCACAGCCACCTTTGTCTGGTTATTCTGTGAGAGTACTGTAACCTGTTCACACAGGAGTGCCTTATGTACCACAGCCACCTTTGTCTGTTTACACTGTAATTTCTTCACATAGAAATGCCCTATGTACCACAGCCACCTTTGTCTGGTTACATGATAACCTCTTCACATAGGAGTGCCCTATGTACCACAGCCAGCTTTGTCTGGTAACCCTGTAACCTGCTCATATAGATGTGCCCTATGTACCACAGCCACCTTTGGCTGGTTATTCTGTGAGAGTACTGTAACCTGTTCACATAGGAGTGCCCTATGTACCACAGCCACCTTTGTCTGTTTACACTGTAACTTCTTCACATAGGAATGCCCTATGTACCACAGCCACCTTTGTCTGGTTACACTGTAACCTCTTCACATAGGAATGCCCTATGTACCACAGCCACCTTTGTCTGGTTACACTGCAACCTCTTCACATAGAAGTGCCCTATGTACCACAGTCATCTTTGTCTAATTACACTGTAACCACTTCACATAGGAGTGTCATATGTACCACAGCCACCTTTGTCTGGTTACACTGTAACCTTTTCACATAGGAATGCCTTATGTACCACAGCATCCTTTGTCTGGTTACACTGTAACTTCTTCACATAGGAATGCCCTGTGTACCACGACCACCTTTGTCTGGTTACCCTGTAACCTCTTAGCCACCTTTGTCTGGTTACACTATAACCTCTTCACATAGGAGTGCCCTATGTACTACAGCCACCTTTGTCTTGTTATTCCATGAGTTGTAAGAAAAATAAATAAAGCAAAGCCAGCCACTCCTACCATAAACTGTATGCATTTAGATTTCCACCTTCCCATCTGTCTAATGTCCTCTAGGAATGCCAGTACACTGTTGGTATAAGAAGCTGCCATTATCCAAAAAGAGTATGTAGCATACTTGCTCTCTAAACCGGTCATCTCCCACTTTATTCTGAAGTATGGCCCTTACTTGTTACTGCCTAAGTGGGTCCTATTCTGGTGGAAAAAGAATGGACTTGGCTGCATATCATAATGTGCCTAATACCTGTGCAATACCTCAGCCAGATCCATGTGTAGACCAACAAGAGCCTAAAGCCATGCCCATTGACCCTTACCTTCTTAACCTGTCTTGGGTCTTGCAACATAAACATAAATATAAAACTTACTTTCTGAGACACAAACATTTTCGTGTGGTACCACAATTGAGAGACTTTTCATTCTTATTGGCAGCAGTAGCTCTGATCATCTGAATGCCCCATAAAAGGCCTTTAAAAACAGGCCCACAATGGCTGCAGCATCCTTGGCCATATATGGTATCTCTTACTCCCTTTCATGTGGATTGTCTCATGTGTAGCAGAGTGTTACCAAGTCCTACATGCACTGATCATGTGCAGTGGAGTGCTCCTCTGTTCCAAATGTGCTGTTCATATATGCAGCATAGTATTTTCCAGACATGCATGCACTGCTCATGTGCAGCAGCATGCACATGCTCTTTCAAGTGAAAATGGATATGCTTTCAATTATTAATCCATTCACAGAACCACATATGGGGAGTGCCAGGATGATATGTGCTACTTGTGAATAACTATGTATTTTCTCAGAGGGGAATTTCACTTCTGCAGGTACATTTTCTTTTAACAGAGGTGCCTCAGAATGTGCAGGTATATTTATTTATCTGCCTATCCATTTAACTATGTTTCAATACTTTAAAAATAAATAGATAGCTAAGTAAAAGTGTAAAAGTGCCCCTAGAGGAATGGCACCCTATGTGACTGCCGATTTAGCCTATACATGATGCCAGCCCTGTGTATGAGGAGCTGAGAGATTTTGTAACCTGAGTCTGGTTTGGAAATTAATAAAAAGATAAATTATTTTACATTAGGTAGCAGCTAAGATTGCTGTGACCATGTTCGCACTGAAAAGAAAGATTAATGGGTAACTGATTGTAGTTCGAGTAGTGTATGGACAGAGCAAATTATGGTTCAATTGTCTCTTTATTGAATTCAGGTTGCATTTCTAGACCTGGCAACCATGTCATTTATAAATATGTTAAATTGCTTGGAATCAGAAAATGGATCCCTGTAGAACATCTGTTTCAGTTGGAAGGAAAGTGGAGTGGCTACTTTTCCATTGAACACACTGTCTTCTTTTGCTAAGGTATCTGCTAAGCCATAATATAGAACCCATCTGACACACCAAACTATTAGGTGTCACCATCGATAGCAGCTTGAGATATAACAACCATATTGTACTAGTCATTAAAAAGACCCACATCAGACTTGACTCACTCTACAGAGCCAAGATATTCCTAACCAGCTCTACCAGACAAGCCACTGCAAGAACCCACCTTCTTTCCACCTTACTATATGCCTCAACAATTTTTACTAACCTCAAAAAAACTGATCCAGCCAGACTAGAGGCCTGTTACCACAAAACAGACAAAGTCGCCACCAGTTCATCAAATAGATACCACCACTGTGTTGCACTTCACCAACTAAACTGGTTAGAATTACTCAACCTCCTAACCCTCATCCAAATTATTACTGCCTATACCATCATAAATAAAAGCTGATAACTGCCCAGCTCTCCGCAGTCTTATCCAACCCTACTCTAACAACAGAACCCTCTGATCTACCAACAAATCCCTATTAAAGGTTACAAAAGCTAATAACAGCTGTGGCGATTCTCTTTACTGCAGTCGGATCTCCAAAAAATTGAATTCCATCCCCCAGCATATCCTTAACACTACCAGCCCAGCCAAATTTAAACAACTCCTCAAAACTCATCTAACTAACAACTGGCTCTGCTCTTGTACCTCTCCTGGCTAAACTAAAGCAGCTACAGCAGTCACCCACCTCACTTTTTCTCCATCACATCTTCTTATCAAGAATTTCTTTACTCTATCCCTTAATATCTGACTCTCCCTCCTACACTCACCTCCCTTCCTCTTCCTCCTCTCCACCTTCTTCCTCACTACTGAAATTCTCCTTTCAGCTTTTCTCTGCTTTCAGCATACTCTGCATACTCCGTAAGTTTGCCTTTATCTGTTAAACAAACCCCGCTGTTCTCACGTTTGCAAAATAAAATAACTTGGATGTTAGATGTATAGAATTTGTCAAACATTATCTGTAAATTGACAGTCATTATTGTATAGTATTCTGTTTTTTGCTACACTGTATAGTTTTGTACTGTTGACTGCATACTTGTATGTTGGAACTTTTCTTCCTGGGCCTCCACTGAAAATGGGCTATTAGCCCAGTTGGACTTTCCTGGCAAATAAATGTTAAATAAGTAAATAAATGATAAGATTATTGATGTAGAAATGCCTAGTTATGTCAGTTTGTGCAGTAGTTTAGAATTGGGGACAGTGGCAAAAGAGTTACAGAGGTTCTGGCAGGGTGCAGAGTCGTGTTATTTATTCCTGTTGAAATTTATGGTGTTGAGGAACAACAGTAATGCTGTCACTGTACTTGGGCCTGGCTGGAAGCCATGCTGAGATGGAAAAAGTAGATTATTCATTTGAAGATATTCTTGTAATTGTGAGTGAACTTATTTTCAAGGACCTTAAATATCAGAGGAATTGTGTCAATTGGCCTATAGTTGATAATTCAGTAGATCCGCTTTCCTTATATAAAGGTAGAACAAAATAGTAAGAATAAAGAGGAAGGAGATAAATGAAGGAGTGGGTGATGTCACATGATGCGGCGTGGAAGGAAACTATTGTGTTGAGTTTCTTTGTGAAGAAATTCCTTAAACTTTATTTAAACCTTAAGAATGAATGAAGGCATATTTTCTTGCACGTATCATTTATGACTGAAGGCAGGAAACCAGATTAAGAAGTTCAGCAAAGACAACAATCCAAGACAGACAGAATGGACTAAACACATTCACTAAAAACAAACGTTTCCACTTCATTCATACTGCTCTGATCATAATTTTTTTTTAATGTTATGGTTCGTTTACCCAAAGTGAGTTGCATTTTCATGCTGGTGGTACACTTTCACGGGGATTTTGCCTTCTTCTCCACTGTACAGTTGTATATCTCATTTAAAGAAATTTGAAAAGTGTGCCAAGCCATTCGTATGGGTGTGCAGGGGTGCTTGACCTGCGGAAAAAAAATATATATTTTTTTTTCTGTCTTTTAATGTTTTTCAATTTGGGCTTTTCAGAGATGATCATCTGGAAAAAAAAAAAACTAAATCAAAATCTGGTAACTCAAAGCGATGGTTTCCCTTAAGGAAGCTCTACTCTTAGTATAATCAGACTACTCACTATATTATAAGCCTAGCACTTGTTCTCAATACTTCTCTACTAAGTAAGCACTCTCGTACTAAGTAAAGCACTACATCTACTTACCACCCCTGTGAATATCCACTTCCCTTAAAGGTATACCACTCCCTTATACTGTTCTAGCATGTCAAGTGGTAGATTACTGGTGTCCTCTCCAGTTCAGCTGGTCAATCTGGGTATCTTGAGACAATGCTACAATTGTCTCATGTACACAGACAACCCTCTCCTCCTCCCAACAAACACAAATACATGTGAGAGATGCAACTATATAGCCAAACTGGAGGCTGAACTCTCTCAACTCAGGGCTGGCATGACCAGACAGGAGGAGATGGTAACCACACACACAACAATCCCAGTCTCACATAGACCTACCACAACTGCAAACCAAACACATAAAAACACAAAGACATACTCGGATGCTCTAATAAAAAACTTACCAAAACAACAGAGGCTCCCAAAGCAGACATCCAAAAATCCAACACCTCAAAACAAAACACATGCAACACATACTTCAATAAATCAGTGTGTCGACCAATCACAGCCCTTAAGGCCAAACACCTTGCCTGATACACTAGTAATAGGTGACTCTATAGTCAGACACACTGATGTCCCGCTGACCAGGCTGAACAAGGAGAGGGTGACTGTGAGCTGTCTATCGGGAGCTAGGATCCGCCACATAACACACGCACTCAAGTCACTCCAAAGCAAGTACAAATATGACTCCGTCATTGTCCATGCTGGTGTGAATGACCTGAGACGTACCTCCCTGGACTACATGAAAAGAGACATAGAGGAGCTCTCCGATTATGTAGCCCAGGCTGGTATGACCCTGACCCTAAGCAGCATCTTGCCCTCACCAAGAATGATACCACAATACAAAGACAAGATGATCAGCTTTAATAATTGGCTCAAGTACTGGTGTCATTCTAAGGGGATCCAATGTCTGTCTGCCTGGGATGACATGTTTGACAAGCCACGCTGCTTCGCAAGGGACGGCTTGCACCTGTCACCACTGGGCTTCCGGATATTGGCTAAGGCTCTTGCCACCCCATAGTGCCTTTTTAGGCAAGGCTCAAAAGACAAACCCACCTCCTTAGAAAACAAAATGGAAAAAACTAAGGGTAATGCTGCTCAACGCCAGAAGTCTAAATCTCAAGATGCAGGCACTTGATGCACTCCTCAGCATGGAGAACATCGACGTCTGTGCAGTAACTGAAACCTGGTTCAAGGCTCCTGAGAGCACCCCAGCACTACCAGGCTATACCTCAGATCATGCTTTTCGCCCCAAAACCCGGGCCGAACCACAAAGGAGGGGAGTGTCCATATTCATCAAGGACACCCACACCTCCAGGTTAGTAGCAACACATGAAGCATCAGAGACCATACAGGTGCAACTAACCATAGGCAAAACTGCTATACAACTGGTAGCATGTTACAGACCACCCTCCCAGTCTCAAGAACCCCACTCAGCCTTCCTGAAGACATTGGAGGATATGAATGTATCACAAAATACCATCATACTGGGAGACTTCAACTACCCAAACATAGATTGGGTACATTATTCTAGCCCTAATACCCTAGCCCAAAGGTTCCTGGAATTCATAAATTCAAATGCACTGGAACAACTAGTCACCTCTCCCACTAGGGGATATAATATACTAGACCTGATCATCACAAACATGGGGACAAAATGCTCCACACTGGAAGTATACCCCTCACTAGTGAGATCTGACCACAAACTAATCACCCTGGATATACATATCCCACCTCCACTCCCAGCACAAAAGACCACAGTGAAAAACTCCTCAAAAGCAGACTTCACTCTTCTTAAGACTGAGATGGTATCCTTTAAGCCAGTGGATACCACATCCCACAATGCCGAATCCTTCACAAATGCTTTCTATGGACATCTCCAAGCATGGATCATGCAATCCCAAATAAATCCAAGTCCCTCTCCACCAAAGGTAAGCGTCCTGTCTGGTGGACCTCAGCCATAAACAAATTGTATAGCAAAAGAAGGAAGCTACTGCACGTCAGAGCAAAATCCCATGAAGGGAAGACATCTCTGATCAACATTAGCATAAAACTACGTTCTCTCATAAAAACATCCAAGGCCAACTTTGAGAGAAAAATCGCTAAGGACACTAAAGATAACCACAAAGCCTTCTTCAGCTATGTTAGAAACCTGGGCGGAAACCCTCAGATATGCTCAGAGTTGGTTCACAACAACAAAAAATACACTGAACCCACAGATATTGCCAACATTCTGGCTGACAGGTTCAGTGCAAATTTCTCCCCTCCCTCACCCCCAAAAGAAGAAATACTTATCCCAGCTGAATGTAATCTCCCTGTCATCTCAGATGTCTGAGTGAGAACCGCCCTAAACAAAGCAAAAAACACAGCATAAATGGGACCTGATGGTATCCCAGGTTGCGTGTTACGTGAACTCCAAGAGGAGCTAAACCCACACATAAAAATGCTATTTAACCTTAGCCTTACTTCGGGATATGTACCTGAACACTGGCGTACAGCAACAGTGGTCCCACTCCACAAGGGGGGTGCCTCTACAGACCCTGGAAACTACCGCCCCATAAGCTTAACCAGCCTGGTCTGCAAAGCTATGGAAAGAATCATTATGGAACTCATAAACAGAGACATAGGGGACCTACAGACACTTGACCCCACCCAGTTCGGCTTTGTAAAGGGCAGATCCTGCCTTTTGAACCTGGTTGACTTTTTCGAAACAGTCACTAGAGCCATTGATGAGGGCAAAGCAGTCCATACAGCATACCTGGACTTGGCTAAGGCCTTCGACACAATACCCCACTCAGGCATCATAGATAAGCTCAACAGCTTAAAAGTAAACCCTTATGTCACTAGATGGGTTGCAAACTGGCTAAAGGACAGAACCCATAAAGTTAAAATTGCTGGAGCAATGTCAGACTCAAAGCCAGTCACAAGTGGTGTCCCACAGGGATCTGTCCTGGGACCCCTCTTGTTCGGCATTTATTTCTCAGATGTTAAAGCAAACATGGGAGGGCTGTGGCTGACAAAGTTCGCAGATGACTGTAAACTAGGCGCCATAGTCGATACACCAGCAGACACATACATCCTACAAAAAGGCCTCACAGAAACGGACAACTGGTGCCGGAGTCACGGCCTTAAACTAAATGCCAAAAAATGTATAGTCATCCCCTTTGGGAAAAACAAAGTACCCACAATTTATCACATAGACAGCAACCCACTGAGTACGGAAAAAGTAATCAGAGACCTAGGGACCCAAGTCGACAGCAACCTCTCATTTGACACCCACGTTGCCAAAGTGGTTAGAAAAACATTCTACCTTGCACACCTCATCATGAAGATCCAAGGATGTCATTGTACCCCTATATTCCTCCCTCATCAGACCCATGATTGAGTACAATGCCCCATTTGGTATGTACCTCACCCGGCATTTGCAACAGCTGGAGAGACCACAAAAGTACCTCACCAAGAGGATCAAGGGTCTCCAACATATGTCTTATTCTGCCAGACTAAAGAAACTTCAGCTCTATTCAGTAGCATACCGCCTGCTCAGAGGTGATCTCTGCCTGACGTACAAGGCCATGTCCAATCAGGATCTGATGGACATGCTCCACCTCAAAAAATCCAAATCCATCAGGACCATGAGAGCTAAAGACTTAAACCTCGGCACAAGTATGAATAGGACATGCTGGAGGGATAGATTCATAACCCAGAGGCTTCCCATGCTTTGGAACAAGATCCCAGTTCGTATTAGGCAGAGCCCCTCACTGTCTCTCTTCAAGAGAAATCTTGATGAGTGGATGGGAGATCATAAGTTTACCCCAGGGGTCACATCTGTGTCACTGCTAGACAGGGGCACAGTAAACTAATTCTATTATATAGGGACCTTCATTGTGTCACTACTAAACAGAGGCACAGTATTCTAAATTTATTCTGTACATTTTTTGTACCATTTCATGGGGTGGCAAAAGCCACATCACTATGGCTAGGATTACAAATGCCCCAGGGCAGATAGCCTAGTACTATACTATGAAACTATGAAACTATGGAGGTAAAAAAAATTATGCTAGGTAATGTACCACCTATAAAAGGCAAATGGGAATACATTTTGTATTTTACTGTGTACAAGCTCTTTATTTTTATATAAACAGCAGTCAGCTCTGTATAATTTATGCACTTTTAGGAAGGAACATATGTTTTTATTTTTGTACTACATAAACCTATAAGGTAAGGAAGTAGTAACCTATGTCATAAAGATGTCATTACATGTAAGTGGCCTGCTGTGTTACCATAGTAAGACATTATATGTATATATCCTTATTGTTAATCTTCGGTAAATGTCCTTTACAATATTGCAAGTATATAAAGTATTGCCCTCTGGGCTTGGTCATCAAAGGAATATAGTTGCACAACTTCCTTAACAAAATTGTGAATTACTAAACAAAGTAAATGTTAAATAACAAGCTGTAGCAGCACAGTAAAATGAAGGTGGTCAAATAAACTACTGACATCAGGGATTTTATGGCCTCGTCAATTCAAGTTGTAACATCCTTTTGCAGAAACTAAATAAAAACACACCCTTCTAGGTCATTTTAACATAAAGGAATTGCTGTAAGCCATGCTGTTTTATTCCCATGTTCCACTGCTTCAGCATCTCTAATTTGCTTCTTGACCTGGTACCAGGAAAATGTGGTAACTTGTCTCTTTCAAGCCTGTGGAGCTGTGTTTATTTACTGGTATGTGTATTGTGCTCATTTAGAATACAAAGCCATACTTTTAAACTAAAGATACAGTTCAGCTAAAAGAATAATCATGACTTTCATTTGCGTTATTAAAACATATATTTTCATTTGTGAAAAATCAGTCACTTAAACTTAATCGAGATGTGTTGAAAAACTTTGCTCAGGAAATTTGAAGGTCATAAAGTGAAAGGCAGATAGAAGTTGTGTGAGTGCGTGCATGTGTGTGCATATGCGTGTGTGTGTGTGCATATGTGTGTGCATGTGCGAGTGTGTATGCGTGTGTGTGTGTGTGTGTGTGTGTGTGTGTGTGTGTGTGTGTGTGTGTGTGTGTGTGTGTGTGTGTGCATGTTTGTGCATATGTGTGTGTGTGTGTGTGTGTGTGTGTGTGTGTGTGTGTGTGTGTGTGTGTGTGTGTATGTGTGCATGTGAGTGTGTAAAGCGCTGCGTGTGCGTGTGTGTGTGTGTGTGTGTGTGTGTGTGTGTGTGTGTGTGTGTGTGTGTGTGTGTGTGTCTGTGTCTGTGTGTCTGTGTGTGTTTGAGGTGGTTTTGAAATAAAAATATCAGCAAATGAAAAGGCTTGGCCAACAAATGATAGTTATCATTGCTGCAAGCCAGTAGGCACTCATAATTTTCCACCTGTAGAACTACAGCTGCAGACATGCTACTTACTATAACAATACAAGTGTTAGAGTCAATAGAATCTGTCATGTCACATCTCCAAGCACATTTCCCAAATGAAGATTTTCATCATCAGCCAGAAAAAGAATGCATTTGATGTACTTAAAAAAATAAACAGCTAGAAAAATGAAAAGTCCTCAATGTGTGTAAAAAGCCTTTCCATCTTAATTACCAAATACTGTTTATGTAGTGCACAAATAAAATGATAAAATCTGTCTCTATCTATCTATCTATCTATCTATCTATCTATCTATCTATCTATCTATCTATCTATCTATCTATCTATCCATATGTCTTTAACAACTGGCTTGGTTTCTGGTGTCATTTCAAGGGGATCCAGTAGCTGACAGCCTGGGAGGACATGATTGACAGACCATGATGCTTTGCCAAAGATGGCCTTCTTCTGTCTCCCCTGGGCTTCAGGCTTCTGGCAAAGGCACTTGCCTCCTGATAGTGCCTTTTTAGGCAAAGTCATGAGCACAAAATTACCAACATGAAAAATGGTTCTAAATGAAATTTAAAGGTCATGCCGCTAAGCACTAGGAGTCTTAGCATGAAACTCCACTCATTGCAAGCATTCCTTGCCCTGGAGAATGCTGACATTTGTGCAGTCACTGAAACCTGGCCCAAAGCTGTGGAGAAGCACCCCAGCCTTACCAGGTTACTCATCCTACCATACTTTCAGAGCCCAAACGGAGGGCTACAAAGCCAAAGGAGGTAGAGTTTCAATATTTATCAAAGACATACACTTCTCCAGGATGGTCAAACTGTATGATGCACAGGAGACACTCGAAGTGCAGTTAACTCTTGAAAAAATACCTATTCAAATAATAGCTAGCTACAGACCCCCAACCATGACTCAGGATGCCCACTCCACCTATCTGGACTTACTTGAATCCATCAAGATTCAACCCTCTACCCTAATCCTGGGTGACTTTAACTACCCAAACATAGATTGGAAGACCTATTCAAGCCCAAACATGAATGCCCAAAGATTCCTCGACTTTGTCAATGGCCAATGCATTGGCTCAGCTGGTCAACACCCCTACGAGAGGTGAAAATATCTTGGACCTGCTCCTAACCAACATGAGTAACCATTGTAGCACCCCTATAGTGTCATATTCCTTGATAAGATCCAAATATAAACCTATCACTTTTGAATTCACCATCTCCCCTGACACCCTCCTTGTCAGGGTCAAATGAAAGAACTTTTCCAAAGCTGACTACAATCTCCTCAGAGCAGATATAAGCAGCTCCACAGCCACTGTCCCTTCATCTGGAACTAGCACTAATGTCCAAGTCTACACTAAAAAACTATATGAGCACCTACATAGCTGTATGGACTCAGCAATACCTGACAGGACCAAATCATCTTCCTCAAGGAAGACTAAACCTGTAATGCTATCTAGGACCAAGAAGGAGGAGGTGTCAAGTTGGAAGCAATCTCTCCTTTGTCTGAACAAGCTAATAAGGTCACTGGTGAAATCCTCTAAGGCTAACTTCGAGTTCAAATTGGCCACATCCACTAAGGACAATCACAAGGCCTTCTTCACATTTGTCTGCAATCTCAAAGGTAACACCCAAATCTGCTCTGAACTGGTGGTCAATAACACCACATACACAAATGCCATTAATATAGCCAACCTGCTGGCAGACAGGTTCAGTGAAAACTTCACCCACCTGTCCCCCCATCAGTAAATCAGGACATCCCCAGCACATGCCCCACAACCCCTCATCACCAGGGAGCAGGTCCTTAATGCCATATCAAAGGCAAAAAATAGAATCTCCATGGGACCCGGTAAAATCCCTGGCTGTATCCTACATGAACTCAGGTATGAACTCTCAAGTCTAACAGACACCCTATCCAACCAAAGCCTGAACACCAGCTTCATCCCGGCTGAATGGAGGATGGTCACTGTCATCCCTCTACACAAAGGTGGAGCATCTACTGACCCAGGCAATTATAGTCCCATCAGCCTAACTAGCCTGATCTGCAAGGCCATGGAATGCATTATCATGGACCTTATAAACAAGGACATTGGCAACCTCCAGACACTTGACCCCATATAGTTTGGTTTTGTCAAAGAGAGATCATGCCTGTTAAACTTGGGGCCTCTACTGTTTGGGATATACTTTTCTGAGGTGCAAGCTAAATCCAGCAGTCTGTGGCTCACCAAGTTTGCAGATGACTGCAAGCTGGCTGCTGTCTTAAATTTCCCTAGTGATGGGAACATCCTCCAAGAGGGCCTTACCCAAACTAATGACTGGTGCCAGAAGTATGGCCTCAAACTGAATGCCAAGAAATGCATCATTATCCCTTTAGGGAAAATGTCATCCTCACTAATTATCACATTAATAAGAATGTACTAAGCACTCAGTCAGTCATGAGGGACTTGGGCACCCAGGTTGATAGCAACCTGACTTTTGACTACCACATTGCCTCCCTTGTACGGAAGGCTTTCTACATTGCCCACCTCATAAATAAGGGTAGTTCATCCAGGAACAAGGAGGTCATAACATTCCTGTATTCCTCCCTTATCAGACCCATTATTGAGTACAATACCTCCTTTGGCATGTACCTTGCCAAGTACATGCAGAAGTTGGAAAGACCACAGAGGTTCCTGACCAGGAACATCCAGGGTCTCAAACACCTATCCGATTCAGATAGGCTGAAAGCCCTGTCCATCTACTTAGTCTCATACAGACTGTTCAGAGGTGACCTGTGTCTAGCATACAAGGCCATTTCAGACCCAGCCTTGATGGAGTTGCTGGATATCCATAAGACAAACTCCACACTCACAACATGCACTCAAGGTCTTAACCTAGTCTGTGACATTAACAGAACTTGTTGGCGGGATATATTTGTGTCCCAAAGACTTTGCCATCTGTGGAATAGACTCCCCCTCCATGTCAAGCAGAGTACCGCTCTATCCCTCTTTAAGAGGAACCTAAATGACTGGATGGGAAACAGAAAATAAACCCCTGGGATCCCACCTGTGTCCTAGCTGGACAGAGGAAACAGGTGCTGACTTTGAGGGAACATTCGTGAAATTCTTAGCTAGGCTTATAAGGGCCTCTGGGCCAATAGCCTAGTATCATCCAATGAACCTATGAACCTATCTGTTTATCAATCTATCCATCCCTTGATACATGTACGTACCAATAGAGAGATAGCTAGATATAAATATTTAGAGATATATCATTAAGTTCAATGCTCAACCTAGCAAACATCCACTGGTCAAATACAAAATCTCAAAACCAACATGAATAAAAAAAAAAAGCTTTTCAAACTTTTTTTTGCGGGGAGTGATGTCCCTGTGACTCCCCAATCTATGCTAATTATATATGCATATATATATCAACCCAGCCACTGGGGATGCACAAGCCAGTGCATTTCTTTGTGCCGGTCCCAAGCCCGGATAAATGGGGAGGGTTGTGTTAGGAAGGGCATCCGGCGTGAAACTTCGCCAAAACATTTCATGCAGACACCAAGAAAAATTTTTATACCGGATCGGTCGAGGCCCGGGTTAACAATGACCGCCAGCAGTGCTGTTAGCCTACAGGGTGCTGGCGGACATTGGACTACTGTTGGCCGAAGGAGGAGAAGAGGCGGAAGACATGGTCGAAGGCAGAAAGAGAGGAGAAAGGCTAGGACCGTGGTAGGGAGGGTCGTAACTTTGAATTTTGGCAGTATGACTGGTAAAGGGAGAGAGCTAGCTGATATGACGGACGGAAGGAAGGTTGGTACATTGTGTGTGCAAGAGACCAGATGGAAGGGAAGTACGGCTAAGTGTATCGGAGGTGGGTTCAAATTGTTTTATCATGGTGTGGATGGGAGGAGAAATGGCGTAGGAGTTATTCTGAAGGAACAGTATGCTGAGAGCGTTTTGGAGGTGAAAAGAGTGTCGGATAGAGTGATGTTTATGAAGCTGGAAATTGATAGTGTAATGATGAATGTTGTTAGTGTATATACTCCACAAGTTGGGTGTGCAATGGATGAGAAAGAAAAATTTTGGAGTGAATTGGATGAAGTGGTGATGACTGTACCCAAGGGTGAGAGAGTGGTGATTGGAGCAGATTTCAATGGGCATGTTGGTGAAGGGAACAGAGGGGATGAGGAAGTGATGGGTAGGTATGGTGTTAAACAAAGGAATGCAGAAGGTCAGATGGTAGTGGATTTTGCAAAAAGGATGGACATGGCTGTGGTAAATACTTATTTTAACAAGAGGGAGGAGCATAGGGTGACATACAAGAGTGGAGGAAGATGCACACAGGTGGATTATATCTTATGTAGGAGGGCCAGTTTGAAGGAGATTGGAGACTGTAAAGTGGTGACCGGAGAAAGTGTAGTTAGGCAGCATAGGATAGTGGGTTGTAGGATGACACTGGTTATCAAGAAGAGGAAGAGGAGTATGCGGGCAGCACCAAGGATCAAATGGTGGAAGGTGAAAAAGGGTAATTGTGATGTGGAGTTCAGGGATGAGTTAAGGCAGGCACTGGGTGGCAGTGAAGAGTTACCAAATAGCTGGGTAACTACAGCAAAGCTAGTAAGGAAGATGGCTAGAAAGGTGCTTGGTATCACATCTGGACAGAGGAAGGACGACAAGGAGACATGGTGGTGGAATGAGAAAGTACAGGAGAGTATACAGAGAAAGAGGTTGACAAAGAAGAAGTGGGATTGTCAGAGAGATGAAGAAAGTAGACAGGAGTATAATGAGGTGCGTGGCAAAGAGAGAGGTGGCGAAGGCTAAGGATAAGGCAGATGAAGAGGTGTATGAAAGGTTGGACACTAAGGAGGGAGAAAAGGACCTGTACCGATTGGCTAGACAGAGGGACCGAGCTAGGAAAGATGTGCAGCAGGTAAAGGTGATAAAGGATAATGAGGGAAACATACTCACAAATGAGGAGAGTGTGTTGAGGAGATGGAAAGAGTACTTTGAGGGGTTGATGAATGAAGAGAATGAGAGGGAGAGAAGGTTGGATGATGTAGGGATAGTGAATCATGAAGTACAATGGATTAGCAAGGAGGAAGTAAGGATAGCTATGAAGAGAATGAAGAATGGAAAGGCTGTTGGCCCAGATGACATACCTGTGGAAGCATGGAGATGTTTAGGTGAAATGGCAGTGGAGTTTTTAACCGAATTGTTTAATGAAATCTTGGAAAGTGAGAGGATGCCTGAGGAATGGAGAAAAAGTGTTTTGGTACCGATTTTTAAGAATAAGGGTGATGTGCAGAGCTGTAGTAACTACAGAGGGATTAAATTGATCAGTCACAGCATGAAGTTATGGGAAAGAGTAGTGGAAGCTAGGTTAAGAAGGGACGTGATGATTAGTGATCAGCAGTATGGTTTCATGCCGGGAAGGAGAACTACAGATGCGATGTTTGCTCTGAGAGTGTTGATGGAGAAGTACAGAGAAGGTCAGAAGGAGTTGCATTGTGTGTTTGTGGACTTAGAGAAAGCATATGACAGGGTGCCTAGAGAGGAGTTGTGGTATTGTATGAGGAAGTCAGGAGTGTCAGAAAAGTATGTAAAAGTGGTACAGGATATGTACGAGGGTAGTGTGACAGCAGTGAGGTCTGCGGTGGGAGTGATGGATGCGTTTAAGGTGTAGGTGGGGTTACATCAAGGATCAGCTCTGAGCCCTTTCTTATTTGCAATGGTGATGGACAGGTTGACAGACGAGATCAGACAGGAGTCCCCATGGAATATGATGTTTGCAGATGACATTGTGATTGTAGTGAGAGTAGGGAACAGGTGGAGGAGACCCTGGAGAGATGGAGATATGCTCTAGAGAGAAGAGGAATGAAGGTCAGCAGGACTAAGATAGAATATATGTGTGTGAATGAGATGGAGGACAGAGGAATGGTGAGGATACAAGGAGTAGAGGTGGCGAAGGTGTATACTTGGGGTGAATAGTTTAGAGTAACGGTGAGTGTGGAAGAGAGGTGAAGAAGAGAGTACAGGCAGGATGGAGTGGGTGGAGAAGTGTGTCAGGAGTGATTTGTGACAGACGAGTACCTGTAAGAGTGAAAGGGAAGGTCTACAAGAGGGTAGTGAGACCAGCTATGTTATATGGGTTGGAGACAGTGGCATTGACAAAAAGGCAGGAGTTTGAGCTGGATGTGGCAGAATTAAAGATGTTAAGATTTGCACTGGGTGTGGCGAGGGTGGACAGGATTAGGAATAAGTATATTAGAGGGTCAGCCCAGGTTGGAAGGTTTGGAGACAAAACCAGAGAGGCACGATTACGTTGGTTTGGACATGAGCTGAGGAGGGATGCTGAGTATATTGGGAAAAAGATGCTAAGGATGAAGCTACCAGGTAACAGGAAAAGAGGAAGGCCTAAGATAAGATTTATGGATGTGGTGAGAGAGGACATGCAGGTGGTTGGTGTGACAGAGCAAGATGCAGAGGACAGGAAGAAATGGAAACAGGTGATCTGCTGTGGCAACCCCTAACGGGAACAGCCGAAAGAAGATGATGATGATGATCAACTCTGAAATTGCACTACTGTGAGGAAAGAGCAAATTTCCTTAATCTGACTGTACTATAAGCTCACTCATAAAAAAGCTGGTATGTGTGATCTGCTGATTTTGTATTATACATCGTGGAATTTTCCCCCAGTTGACAAAGTAATCTTTGAACACGTGAATGTATTCTACACACACACAGATATGTATATATATATATATATATATATATATATATATATATATATATATATATATATATATGGGTCTACTTCAAAAGATTGACTTACCACATCATCAAATATGAGTTCATCAAAACCACATCAATGAAACCTTATAATGTTGAACACCAGGAACATCGAAAACTAACCCTGGGAAAAGAACCACTTGACCACCATGGTTAACTTTGCCATTTCCCCACTGTAATGCGGTTTTGGAATTAGTATATTTAGTTAGGGGGGGGTGTGGGGGGGTGGCCTCCCATTCTGGTGGGTGTTACTTGCTGTATTGTTTTGTTTTTTTTTTGTCCTTTTGGCCAAGTGGTTCAGTTCCCAGGGTTAGGCTTTGCAGTTCCCGGTGTTTGACATTGTACGATTTCACTGATATAGTCTCGATGAACTTGGATTTGACAATGTGGTAAGTCAATCTTTTGAAGTAGACCCATATATATATATATATATATATATATATATATATATATATATATATATATATATATATATATATATATATACATATATATATAAACTCCATGAAAGAACCAGCTAAGTAAGAGTCTTCCCTATGTAATATCTTAAACCTCTTCTAAAGGGGGGTCCATGAGAAATATATATACATATGAAATTAAGGACATACTAGTCTTCTCAATTTCATAGGTTCTGAATACTCAGGACTGTTTACTTTTTAAGGGCCAGATTCCGTAAAGTTCGAGGAAGTGATCTGTAGACAGTATAGCACACCAAAGAAAGACTACAGCGCACCTGGTGGAGATGCGATTTCAGAAGACACACAGAAGGCAGACCATGTAAGTCTTCAGAGTAGGATAATTAGGAATATTGCACATGCCAATCTGATTCCAAAACACATTATCCACACAAAATGCAACTCAAATGTGACAAACAGCCACACTGACTCCGTTTCTGAAATCCTCAGTGCATACTTTACAGACCCCAATGAATTCAAGCTAATACTATGGATTATGGCAAAATCCATAGCAAAACATAAAAAAATACATAAAAATGCAACCTGTTGTTAATATACTGCAACAGGTTGCAGTGATACAAGCCAGTAATGAGGCTGTGGCTTTGTGTTCTAGCAGGCAGCCAGTTAGAGTCAGAGCAAGGCTGCAATGAAACCAGTTATCAGACCTGCAAGTAATTAACAGTTACTGGCTAGACAAACAACACATGTCACACACATGTCTGTGCAGACCCTGCAAGGAAATCCCATCACCCTTGAAACCAAAGTGTGTCTCAGTCTGGGTGTACTTGCATCTGGGATATTCCAGAGACACATGGGGGATGCTGTGGGAATATCAAAGACACCTCCATGGTGCAGAGAACTGTAATGTACCATTTCTTTCCCACATGTACTCAGTGCAATAGACTGTACACATATACCTATCAAGACACCAGTACATCCTGAAGCAGACCGATACATAAACAGAAAGGGTTGGCCATCCATCAACTGCCATGTTGTGTGTGGCAGTGTAACAAATAACATGGCAACATACCCTGGAAGTGTCCATGATGCTGCCATTTGGAGGGAAATTGGACTGAGGGTTTCATTCCAGCAAAATAACATTTTTGATGGACTACTACTGGGTAGGACAGGAACACAGCTAGGATGCAAGTTAAGGATACCACTCACAACAATCTCTATTCTGACCAGAAAAGTGTTTTTATTTCCCACAACAGGTGACTGTGGTTATCCACTTGAGCTGTGGCTTGTCACCCTGTACTGTGAACCACCCAATCCTGCACAGGAGGCCTACAATAGAGCACAGACAACAACCAGAAACACCATAGAGTATGTGTTTGGTGTAATGAAAGCTAGGTTCAGATGTCTGGGCACATCTGGGGATGCACTGCAATACACATCTGAAAAACCATCACAGAAGGCAACAGTGTGCAACACGCTGTCCAACAAACAGCACCAGAATTACATGGCTGTCTTACAGCTGCAGATGTGGGTGAACTACCTGAAGAAGCTCAACTGTCTGAAGAAGACATTCAACAGGTATCAGAGAAGGAGCAGGAGGACATAAGGAAATAAAGTCATAGCCAGGTAATGTAGGGTGTGACCACAAGTGCAAGCCCAGGCAACATGGCAACATCTGACCCAAATCTTTTAGCCATGACATGTTGTGTGGAACTGCCAGCAGCATTGCTTTCAACTGTGGTGCGTTAATCAATGACCTCATCCTGTTCATCATCCACTGTGGCAGCATCCTTTGAATTGCTAGACAAATGGGCCTTCACATCTGAGGCTACATGTGTTGCAACATAACTGTCAACCTCATGGATGGGCTCTCAAAACAACTCTAGGTCCTCTGTGCCTGGGGCCATACTACCATGCTGAGACACACCTTGAACAACATCATGATCAGTGGATGAGTTGCTGGATGATACTAACAGTTAATGTGCTACTCGATACAAATACACAAACCAGGGCAGTGTGCCTACATCATATGATGAATATGATCAAAGACATATGGCATGTATATCTAACAGCAATGTTACAAATAATAATGACTTGACATGCAGTCTACTGTATGTTTCACAGAATCTCCATTAATGAAGTATATGAACCATCTACTTGGCCAACATACATGATATATGTGATGAATAAAAAAAGCATAAACACCTGGCAGCAACTCATGGGGTGATGGTGGTATTGAAGAGGGATTAACTACTTTTGGGAAAAAAACAGTATTAGTGATCACATCATTAGGTTCATAGGTTCATAGTTGTTCACTAGGCTAACAACAAGGGCATTTTTAAACCTAGCCATGCATCCCCAATCTCTGAATAAGTCTGGTACCCTTGAGAAGTGTAAGCAGGGGCTTAGGAGATGAAATATTTACAAGCAGGGACCTATGATATAAACCATTTACAGATAGCTTGTGCCCATTAGAGACACAGAAGCTAAACCAGGAATGAATTTCCTATTCCCCATACAACTGTCTAAGTTACACTTGAAATTGGTTAGAGAGGAACTCTGCTTCACATGGATGAGGAGCCTGTTTCAGAGAAGGGGTAGTCTCTGGGATACATACCTGTCTGTCTAGCAGGTCCTAGTTATGTCGCAGTCAAGGTTTAAGTCATTAGAATGAGTAATTCTGGTGCTGTTTGTTTTGTGGATATGCAGGAGGTCCATCAGAGTGGGGTCTGACAATGTCCTGTAGGCCATACATAGATCTCCACTCAAAAGCCTGTAGGACATAGAATACAGGGATATTGGCTTGAGGTAATCTGCATAGGACATTTTACTTATGCCCTGTATTGTTTTAGTGAGAAGCCTCAGTGGATGCTCCAATTGTTGGTTATGCCTAATTAGGTACATACCAAAGGGGGCATTGTACACAATGATAGGTCATATGAATGCTGAATACAGTGGAACAATGACTTCTTTGGACTTAGATGCCATATTTTGTTTATAAGTTGTGCAACATAGAATGATTTCTTCACCACTTTAGACACGTGATGGTCAAAGGCTAGATTACTGTCTATGTGTGTCCCTAAGTCCCTGACTACTGGGTCAACTCTAAGGGGTGTGTTATCAATATGATAGTTACCGTCCAGAAGGTTACTATTATGCATTTCTTGATATTTAGTTTTAGTCCATGGCTCTGACACCAGTTGTTTGTCTCTGTCAGTCCTTCCAAGAGAACATTTGTGTTAGTGTGGGATTCAAAGACAGCTTCTAATTTGCAGTCATCGGCAAATTTAGTCAGCCAGAGACCATTGACATTGGCCTTGACTTCAGAGAAGTAAATGCCAAAAAGGAGTGGTCCAAGGACTGATCCCTGAGGGACTCCACTTGTGACTGGCCTCTTTATAGAGGTGGACTCCCCATTCTAACTTCCTGGGTCCTGTCTGTGTGCCAGTTCACTATCCACCATGTGACATACATGTTTCTACCTAACCTCTTGATTTTGTCAACAATGCCCAAGTGGGATATTGTGTCAAATGCCTTGGCCAGGTCAAGGTAGGCAGTGTGAACCATTTTACCATCATGTATTGCTTTGGTGTTCTTCTCAAAGAACTTCACCAGGATGAGTAGGCATGATTCACCCTTGACGAAACCAGACTGGGTTGGATCCAGTATATGCAGGCTAACCTAGTCTGAATCCAGACTAACTCCTTCCATTATTGTGTCAAATGCCTTGGCCAGGTCAAGGTAGGCAGTGTGAACCATTTTGCCCTCATGTATTGCTTTGGTGACCTTCTCAAAGAACTACGCCAGGTTGTGTAGGCATGACCCGCCCTTGAAGAAATCAGACTGGGTTGGATCCCGTATATGCAGGCTAGCCTAGACTGAATCCAGACTAACTCCTCCCATACTATAGTATATGAAACAGTATTGCAAGGAATACCTAGCTGCTTCGATCTGATTGTCTGTAACCATATAAGACTGAAGTATGTCTGACAAACATAGTTTTTAATGTTCATGCGTAATTTCAATGTAATGTTTTTAATGTTGGAGCTTTTCTCCCCGGGCCTCCGCTGACAATGGACATGTATCCAGTCAGACTATCCCAGTCAACACATGTAAAATAAAATAAATAAATAAATATAAATAAATATGGAGGTTTAATATATCACTATTGATAATTTCCATGATAATTCTGTCCATGGCTTCACACATAAGACTAGTGAGGCTTATGGGTTTGCAGTTACCAGAATCTGTAGATGGCCCACCTTTGTGCAGAAGGATGACTGTTTCTGTTCTCCATTCATGAGGCATGAGACCTATTTGGAGGCTGCAGTTAAATAGCAATTCCAGAAGGCCTGATAGGTCATGTTTCATGCTATTTAGAAGACATCCTGGGATATTGTCTCAGCCCATTGATGCAGCATTCTTGGCCATAGAGAGAGCATTAAGGATCTGTTCCCTAGTGATAACAGCGGGAGTTACATTTGGTTGTTATTCCTGAGGGACGGTTGAGGGGGAGAGAGGGATAAAACTGGAGCTGAATTTATTGCCAGTAGGTTTTCTATATCTTCTGGCTCAGTGTAGGTGGCTCCATTTACAATGAGCTCTGCACACAACAGTGCATTGCTTTTGAGGTTGCAGACATAGCTAAAGAATGCCTTATGTTTGTTCTTGGCCTGGGAGGTCAAAGTTACCTCAGATTCAGCTTTGGTAGACTTTATTTGTCCTCTGAATTGTTTGTTTAGTTAGATGGGAGTGCTGTTGTCCTGCTGCGTGCTGCACCTCCTAACTTTTGCCATGATTTTCTTCCTTCTGTTATACACCGTATTGATTTTGTGATTCCATCAGGGTGGCTTGTTTTTTGAGTTAGTTCTGTATTTCTTCCTGGTGGGTGCAGCTGCTTCTATGCAGCTATTAACATGCCTATATAGGTTACTGTGAACAGTTCTGCATAGGCAGCAGTATTCTCATGGTTTATGAGGCTTGAAATTTTGCCAGGTTATCACTTAATAACAGGAAGTTAGCCTAAAGGTAGTTCATGAAAATTCCAGGTTTAGCTGGGTGTCCAGACTTTATTTTTACTTCAAAGAAGACCATTTTGTGGTTTGACTTTACCAGGGAAGACATTATAGCAGGGGGTGTGCAGCACTCTCCCATATTAGTGAGGACCAGATCCAGTACTGTTGCACCCCTGGTTGGTACATTAACAATCTGGTCCAGGGAGTTTGTGTTTACAAAATACAGGAATCTCTGTGCCTGTACACTTGGTGTCATATAGTTTTCCCAGTCAATAGTGGGGTAGTTAAAGTTACCCATGAATATATTTTGGGTTGGATGGTGAATGTTTCCAATAAGTTTAAATACATGGTAAGGGTTTCCTAGGTCAGAGAGGGGGACCTATATCTTGCAAGGAAGTGGTATTGGATTTTGTCTATGGTGATTTGAACAAGAGCAGTTCAAGTGCATTGTATTGTTTAATCAGCCTTGTGGGGTATTTATTTTTGAAGTAAATTGAGACACCTCCATCTTTAGTCATCGTCTCTATAGTAACTGATCTAAATGTGTGGAAGGCGTTATAGCCTTGCACTGTCAGTGTGTGCTGTCTGCAGCTTTAAACCATGTCTCAGTGACTGCACAGACATCAGCATTCTCTAGGGTGAAGAGAGCTTTTAGGGAGTGGAGTTTTTTGTTTAGACTCCTAGCACTGAACAGTAATACCATTAGATTTTCCTGGTTTTGATTTGTTATGTCGGAAGTACTTTTAGTTTGGCGTTGCCTAAAAAATGGCACTATGGGGAACACCATTAACCATGTGAACACAATTAAAACATACAGAATGTGTGATATACACATACCACGTGTATGTGTGCTCAAGGCAATGTGAACACAGTTAAAACATACAGAATGTCTGATGTACACATACCACTTGTATGTGTGCTCAAGGCAATCTGAACACAGTTAAAACATACAGAGGATGTGATGTACACATACCACTTGTATGTACACACAAGGCCATTGATACAGACTGGCCTAGGAATGGTAAGAAGGACACAGTATTAATAGAGGACAACTACAGGATTAACAGCAAGGACATAGTTAATAGCTACCACTGACGCCTGAAAGACTCCTGCTGTGTGGAGGTTGTGAGTTGTACTGCGGATCCTGCAGTGGGAAAGTAAAGAAAAAGACAGCACAGTCATGCATTTAGCAAAAACAATACTGACAGCGTCACATATACAACACAGTAACATAGGCTACAAATTTCATGTGATGGACGTTGCAACTGTGCATCACATGTGTCTGTATTGACAAATATTGACATAAATGTCAGGCATCACATGTGCTACACGTTGCTGAAAGCTGTGACAATGGTTTTGTAACATACCTGGTTTGTCTGCACTTGAAAATGCATGGCTTGTCCCTCCACTGGATGGACCTGTAGAGTACAATGGTAGGAAAGCAACAATATAATAGTAAACAGCAGTGCCATGAAATGAGGTGGAGGCACTAACAAGGTGGTGCTGACAGACAAAGTACAGAGCCAGTCACCTGCCGATCTCCGGTTTAGTCCACAAGTAGAAGGACCAGTGAATATTAATGCAAACAGCACTACAAATGCTGTTTGGACTGCTCAGTCATTAACTCACTTGTATCAATACAGGTTTTTAGATTTACGTTCATTATTCTCACCCTGTGTGGATGTGTGTGCATGGCTCAACTCTGCTGCTGGAAATCAAAAACTGTAATGCTTGAATATGCATGCTGCAGCAATATGCAGTGATTGTCTCAATACATGGCCATGAATGGAAAGAAAGACATATATGTTCATCCTCGAACTCCAGCTTCAACCCCACCACCAGGAATGCATCACTACCATCTTGCTGTATGCAGTGAGGCCAGAAATATTGGGATGTCATTGGGGGCAGTGATGGTCCACCAGTGGTGGCATCCCTCTTGCTGTATGCAGTGAGGCCAGAAATATTGGGATGTCATTGGAGGGCAGTGATGGTCCACCAGTGGTGGCATCCCTCAATCTCTCATAACGTTTCACTCTGTAGGCTGCATGAAGGTTCATGTCTGAGCAGCATCATCTACAGGCTTCATGAGATTGGTTGTGGCTTCATCTGCATTGATCATATTGGTGAGGTCGGCCCTGATTTAATTTCTCCAGTCAGTATCACCTAAATGGCCTAGGAGTCTCCTTTTATGTTGCTGGAGATCATCAATTAGGATGTCATTTTCCTGGGGGGTGGAGTTGTCACCCATAGGACAGTTGGCTATCTGAAAGACAGTGATACACACTTGATAATATTAATGTTTGAGCCTGTTTATGCATTTCATTCTTTGAACAGCATATGTCACCATGAACAGTATGCATTTCTGTAGAATGCAAATGTCTGTATGACACTGTGTGTAATAAATACTAATATGACATATTAAAAGTAACAACAATGCCTTCATCATACCTCTCAATATTTTATCACAAGAAATCTGGAAAGAGCCTAATGTAGAGACAAAGGCCCAAAAATAGGGACAGATTTTAAATAATGCTCTTATAAACTTAGAAAATTGCTGGAATAACAGGGTGTGTGTTAGCATATATTTTCCAAAGGATATGATGTCTGAATCTGAACTGTATGTCATGTTTTTGTGACCTCAGCACCCATTAATTTGCTAGAAAACAACACATTTTATGAGGAATAGATCAAAAATATGAGTAAAAAATCTGAAACTTCTGCAAAAATCTGGACAGTTGAGAGATATGGCCTTCATACACAGCATTGGTAAAATCAACATAACTTGTAACATCTTTACCTCTAAGTGCAAGAAATCTGGACAAAGGCCTAAAAATAGGGACATTTTTTAAATATTGCCCTTACCAACTTAGAAAGTTGATAGACTAACAGGTTTTGCATTAGCATGAATTTTATGACGAGTATGAAATCTGAAACTCAAATGTCTGTCATTATTTTCTAACTTTGATCTTTAATGATTTTGTCACTAATTTGCCAGAAAACCATAATTTTATGAAAGATGGACCAAAAATACAATGCAAAAATCTGGACATTCTGTGAAAATCTGTACAGCTGAGAGGTATGAATTAGAACTCCCTCACAATACATATATGTTGCATGAAGGTCCAAAGACAACAGCATCATGGCACAGGAGTCAACATGTATGTCACATTCAAATAATACAAGTAACAGCTTTAAGAGGTTATGGAAAGTGCTCGCAAACCTCAGGATCTGTAGCCAGGCCACAGTACAGATTCTTAGTATATTGAGCCAGTACTGATAATACATTTGTTAGGAATCATCATTAAAGACATATCTAAAACAGCAGCAACACGTTTTTAACAGTTTTGTTAGATGACATGAATTAAGAAATATATGTAATTTCAACATCACATACTAGATATGGATATTGTCAGAATCCATTGGTTTCTGTAGTTACACCACAGCATGAAAGGAATTACCAATAAGAATTGTGGATGATCCATAAATCCGCCTTCATATATTGTTAATATGTTAATATTTTACATGGAAGTCTATCTATACAACTGCGTATGGAACTAAAATCAATTATTTAAAATAACTACACCTGCATGCATGAAGTTAAGACAACATCAGTCAAGTAACTTATAACAACTTCTGCTAAATAACATTTTGATTAACAATTAATTTAAACATGTACCTTTGGAAATGGCTAACTTTAAGAGATTTCACAATCAAAATGCTACCAATTACTAATGCGCCTCTTACTCGATACCACAGAATCAAAGTGCAGCTAATGTGCACCCACCTTTAAGTACCATTTCACCATGCATAATTAATGAGGTTAATTAAAATTCAGGTTTTTGGAATCCCACTTGTGCACATCTACATAAATTGGCTTGATGTGCCAGAAAACCCAGATGTATTGTCTAAACACCCATTAGGTATTGATAAGCAGTACCATGTGTGGCAAGTGACCTTTATCTTCCAATGATCTGAAAACATGAGATCAGTGCCACTTTCAAATATTGATTTTGATACATTTAATGAACAGACCATTGCTAACTGTGAACTGAGTGGTACCTCAATGAACGTTTCTCTGTGTTTGTATTTTCCAGACTTCTTCAACTTGAGAATTAAGATGGCTACTTTGAGGAGGCTAAGACTTGTCCATGCACTCTATTGGACTGAAGAGGAGATGACCCAGATGTTGACTGTGTACACTGGAATGGAGCAGAGGATGAGAGCCAGGCCTTGGAACTTCACCATGATCAATGTATGGAACCAGATCTCAAGGAAGCATCAATAGAGGACAGGGATCTACTGCACTGGCGAGCAGGTTCGTCACCACTATGATGACATGCATTGGAAGGACAAGGGTGAGCTTTGAAGGAGGGTCACCAAGGTGCAGAGGTAGCCCATCAATCCCTACAGTTTGTTTGTGTCTTTCGGCTTTTCCCGGTTAGGGGTCGCCACAGCGGAACTCCGGTCTGCTAATGATTGGCAGTAGATTTTTATGTGCCAAGTTACCAGCCCTGACGTGCAACCTTCAACGAAGGTACGCCCATTCACACATGTCTCCACACAGAAGATGGTCTAGCTGAGAATTGAACAGGACAACGTCTTACTGTGAGGTGACAATGCTACCGCAGCACCACCACCACAGCATCATCCTACAGTAAGTGTCAATATTCTATGCATACCTGAGCATTGCTACCAATTTTACAGTTATTTCTCTATCCCATATGCTTCACATAGATATTTTTATAACCATTTAGTAGCTGCTCTGACAATTAGCTCATGGGGATAATTAAGGGAACTTGGTAAATGCTATCCTATTAACTGTGGGCTTGACTCCCATGTTCTTAATTCATTTAGTAATGTGTATAACATCAATAATTATGCCTTTTGCAGATGTACATATGTTTTACAACATCTAACTACATAATTTCACATAGCCACTGTCCTTGTGTATCACAGACACTTATAGCACCTAGGCCGCGGTTGACACCTCACTTAGTAGTTTTCGGTTCTAATACCACGGTATTACCTACTGCACCATTATACTTTGGAATAACAACACATATATAAGTTCGTTACATCATTCCTCCTAAGAAATTGCAGACATATTTATTTAATCTAAGAAGTAATGCCTTCCCAACTGTTTGCATATATGTTTTCAGTTATGTTCTGATAGCTGTTATTTATTTACAATAAAATATCCAGTTTAATTATTTGCAGTTTATATATTCATCCACTCTCCACAGGACTTCTAATAAACACCTACAGTACCTGTTTTCTAAGATGAAGCTCTTGTTGAATGTTAGCTTGGCTGTAAAGCAACCGGCCAGCATGTCTAAATTTTGGCTTGCTGTGGGTTCCAGTTCACACAGAGAAACATATATCTGTACCTGTTACTTTGGGTAAATTCACCCATAGCATTTTTTGGAGGACCTGTATTAGGATGCTTGATATTAATGTTTATATTGTGCATGGTAATGTCTCACTGAGTTAATCTTCAAATTCCTATGAATATGGCCGTAACACGTAACACTCTGATAACATCAGCTTTCTAACAACAGGGTTTGTAGAGCAGTACCTGTTTGTTTAGGAATAGCATGTGCTGGCTGTTAGGTCATATTTTAAGGAAACAGAGCAGCATGTCTATATTTTGGCATGCTGTGTGCTCAATCCAAAGAGGGGGCACACATATCTGAAACTGTTATATTGCTGTAATATACCCATAGCATTTATTTCGAGAAGCATACTACACTTATTAATATTAACATATATTTTGAGCATTATTGCAAAGAACTCATATATTTGTCAAATTCCTAATAACATATTCTTAATCAGTAACATTCTGTTGACATCAGCTATTTAACAGCACGAACAATAAGGCTTGCTTAATCCTGTTATATGTCTGAGCAATTCTTCTATTAATATTAAATACTTTGTAAAAGTGCTATTAAGGTCTTTTTTCTCATGACATGTTAAAGTCAAGTATAGAACAACATCATCCACAAACTTTGAGGGAGTGGGATGGGAAGATTAACAGCTGAAATGCAGAACAGGGAAGATGTATGTATTTTCCTAGTGATGTGCACTTTTGCAAGAAATATCATGGTTGTCACACATACCTTACTGTGCCCATTTTGTACAGCAACATGTTATGGTTCTGTTCACAGAAGCTATTTGCTATATGACATTATGACACTGTCTGTGGAATGTATGCCTTCAATTACTGTTAATATTTCTGAAGACAATGCTGACATGAATGTAATTTTCAAACTGTTTATTTACACGAGCGGCACATGTTCATACTTTATAATCCAAAGCCAAGATCCTTATTAGTAGACTATCCTCTTTCCAGATGATGTCAAAACATAAAGTCTTTTCACTGCATGCAAAACATACTTTTTTCATTTAAGTTGTTTTAAGAAGGCAGGTAGCTCTCAATGTTAAAGTTTAGATGGAGGTGTGGTTGCAGGTTTGAATCTCATGCCCTCCAATCTGTGTTCAAAGATGTTTAGATCTGAATATAAAAATGTCAGGTCTATATTGTGATTATCTAATGTTCTTCAGAAATAAGTGGCTATAAACTGTGCTGATAAATGATTATCAGTGTTATTTGAGGAATGCATTATTCATGCATACTGTTTTTTTGTTTCATGTAAGGAGGAACGCAGCCGGAACAGAGCCATGTGCATCAAGCTGATGCAGAGGCTTGAGGATCAGCGGAGGGAGAGAGGCATGTTGATTATTCTACCTGTTTTATTAACTAAAATGCATCTTCCCCTGTTTACAGGCCTGTATTTGTCACAGTAACATGTACATTGATTAGAATGCAGTAATACTCATCCTGCATTAGTAAGGTAAGTGAAATCATGACACAGTAAATGGGCTTAAAACTGTGATTAAAATCTAAAAATGTTCATCTTTTATGCAGCAATGAGCCATTGTTTCAGCACATAGTTTTGGAATTTTACTCCACAACCTAAATAACAGTTAGGTGTATACATTTGTCACACCCCTTAATAAGTGGATATTTGGTATACTAGTTTCAGTGCTTTGACATGCTTATGATGCATGATTTAGTATGTCTATATTTGGCTGTGTTTTATGTTATTTGCTGTGCATAGTCTGCCTATTCCCAGAGTAAACAGGTGCTTGCTAGCTAGTGTTTGTACTGCTGTTTGCAGATTGTGTGGCATGCCTTTCAGATTAACAGTGGTATTGCATCTGCATCAGACCCCTTGGATGTTTTTGTAGAAACACAATTATAGCCTAGGTTTGCTGACACATGAGTAGATACCTTCAGCAGCAGTTCATATGCAGGACACCCCGCAGGTCAACACTGGTGTTGCATCTGTCTCCAACCCCTTGGGTGTGTTTGTAGAAAAATAGTTACAGTAGAGAAGCGATTATCTGAACGTCAATTATCCAAACTCAGCTTTCCAAAGTTTTCGGTTAGGAAAAATCATAAAATCTGAATATGTAAAAGTTACACGTATTTACTTGTGTGTGCTTTATGAGCTTGTAGCCTGCTCATGTGTAAAAAATGTTCTTTATTGTCAGCTGGAATCTCTGAATGGTTGAAAAGTGTATTCCCCACGTGCAGAAAAAAACAATATTTTAGAAGGTTTTTTATCTGATCAATATATGTTTGATTATCCAAACTACCCTAGGTCACAATTATTTCACATTATTGACTCTTTTATTGTATAGCCTAGGCTTATTGACACTTCAGCAGGGGTACATTTGACTGCAGCAGTTCAGTATCAGCAAACATATTCACAAAGTTTTGGTTTTTCAGGATACTGATATCTAATTGTTTTGGTAAATAATGCGTACAGTTGTACACATACAATATTGTTAGTAGCAGATATATTAGATTGCCATAGGTCACCAGCTGAACATATCACATCGTTTTTAATGTTGTACTCATTACATCGATGTGTATTACACAGTTCTCATGCTGCCTTGTCATATGGCTTGCCTGTTGTGAACAATATTATCATGTCTCTTTCTCCTCATTTTAAGAATGTTACTTTGTGGCTGTGCATATAAATCATTGAATTAAGACAGTAGAATCTGTTGATTTAAAACATGCATACATTCTTACAAAGCTAATGACCCATATGAACATATTGGGCCATAGGTAACTCTGTCCATGATGGATGTGTGTTAGTCCCTGTGTAAATTGTCATAATAATAATTTTCTGTTGTGTTATGATATCTATGGGACTGTTCTGTGTGCTAGACATGTTTTTTCTGTTGGGTTTTGCAATTAATCTTTACATAGCGTGGGACCTGCAGACATTCTCTTATCCAATGACAATGACAATGACAAGTGAAGCCACTGCCAGAGTCTTCCAAGGATGATTATGATGATGATGATGCCAACGATGCTTAGGAACCTGGACCCACCCCTGCCCATGCCATTATGCCTGCACATGGAGGAGAAGTTGACACAACTGCAATCTAGACAATTACTTAGGGGAGATCCAAGAGTTCAGGACTGATGTGTTCTAAACAAAGATGAGGGATATGATGGGGTCCTTCTTATCCAGGAGTTCATGACTGATGTCTTCTGAACATAGATGAGAGATGTGATGTGGTCCTTCTTATCCAGGAGTTCATGACTAATGTGTTCTGAACATAGATGAGAGATATGATGGGGTACTTCTTATGCAGGAGTTCATGACTGATGTGTTCTGAACAAAGATGAGGGATATGATGGAGTCCTTCTTATCCAGGAGTTCATGACTGATGTGTTTTGAACAAAGATGAGGGATATGATGGGGTCCTTCTTATCAGGACTGATGTGTTCTGAACAAAGATAAGGGATATGATGGAGTCCTTCTTATCCAGGAGTTCATGACTGATGTGTTTTGAACAAAAATGAGGGATATGATGAGGTCCTTCTTATTCAGGTGTTCAGGACTGATGTGTTCTGAACAAAGATAAGGGATATGATGGAGTCCTTCTTATCCAGGAGTTCAGGACTCAAGTACTCTGAACATAGACAAGGGATATGACGGAGTCCTTCTTATCCAGGAGTTCATGACTAATGTGTTCTGAACATAGATGAGAGATATGATGGGGTCCTTCTTATCCAGGAGTTCATGACTGATGTGTTCTGAACAAAGATGAGGGATATGATGGGGTCCTTCTTATCCAGGAGTTCATGACTGATGTCTTCTGAACATAGATGAGAGATGTGATGTGGTCCTTCTTATCCAGGAGTTCATGACTAATGTGTTCTGAACATAGATGAGAGATATGATGGGGTCCTTCTTATCCAGGAGTTCATGACTGATGTGTTCTGAACAAAGATGAGGGATATGACGGAGTCCTTCTTATCCAGGAGTTCATGACTGATGTGTTTTGAACAAAAATGAGGGATATGATGAGGTCCTTCTTATTCAGGTGTTCAGGACTGATGTGTTCTGAACAAAGATAAGGGATATGATGGAGTCCTTCTTATCCAGGAGTTCAGGACTCAAGTACTCTGAACATAGACAAGGGATATGATGGGGTCCTTCTTATCCAGGAGTTCAGGACTGATGTGTTCTGAACATAGATGAGGGATATGATGGGGTCCTTCTTATCCAGGTGTTCAGGACTGATGTGTTCTGAACATAGATGAGGGATATGATGGGGTCTTTCTTATCCAGGAGTTCAGGACTGATGTGCTCTGAACATGGATGAGGGATATAATGGGGTCCTACTTTGAGGATATGGTTTCGGACTATGCAGGATTTGTTCAGGGTGATAGCTCATGAGATCATTCAGGAGTCTGAGGCCTATCAGCTGGCTCCCTCTGGTCTGTAAGTATTGTCTGTGTGCTCCACTTGTGTTATGCTGCCAACATGGTGATTGCCATTTCATTTATTGGACTATATATGAATGCTTGTGCGTGCATGCCATGTATCTGCCATGCCTATGTGTTATTGTTGTGTGACATTTATTTCGGTTTCAATGTGGGAATGACACATATTAACACATTACATTTTTCATAGTCATTCAACTGTCCATGCACTGTTGCAGTTACTCTGCAGATAGTGCTGTAAGAGGTAGTCTGTAAACATTTGTGTTAGTGGGTCAACTAACAGACAAAATATATTGTCCATACTCTAGCACTAACAGTGTTATATGCCTTTGCTTTCTGTTTTGCCATATCAGGTATGTGCAACATACAGACATCATTCCACATGTTTCTTGGATGACATTTGTCATGATGCTCCACTGTCATGATGTGGTGTGCATCATGGGTTGGCAATACCATGTGGGATCATACACAGGTATATCCTGTCTATGTCTCCTTTTCCAACTGCATCAAACAACGGTGTAACATTAATCTGCACACAGTGTTGCAGATAACCATTTCTTTAACAGTATATTACATATTTGCATCAGTGTACACCTTCCAGAAATAGCTGCACACATTAAATGACTGTACGTGTATGTGCACATAGATACATACTGACACACAAATGTACATTTCACATATGAGCATTGACTGAGTTACTGCTGATGTGCTGCAAAGATACTTACAGGAGTGTCCTCTGCTCCATAATGAGCAGTGCTTGACATATACCTGTGTTTCTTACATGTCATTTACATGACAATAGGTTCATAGGTTCATAGGTAGGTACTAGGCTATTGGCCCTAGGGCCTATATAAGCCTAATTGTGTATGTGCTTGTAATGTTTAGCTTACTTATGCATGTATGTTGATGTGACATGATTGCACATTACTGTGTATGTGTGTTTTATACATGTCCAGTTCTATGGACATCAGCAGACAATATGGCCATTTGACATACAATTTCCATTTGGTTAACTGTATTTCTTTCTGGCTTCTAGAGCACCCTGTGTTCTGTACACATGCATTTGCATTGTGTCAACTTACCTTGTCCTGCTTTACCCAGATTTGGGCCCAGATTGTCCACCTTCCTCCCACCTTCATATTTCACTATTATTTTTTGCAGGTATGTTTGCTTTTGTTAAAGCTACTGAACATTGCAGTGTATTAATTTGACACAGTGAATGTGGGCACATGTATGCCCATTGTGCAATGCACAGGTTGCTGGCTAATGCATGCGATATGGTCTGGTTCTCATTATACTTCTGTGTTAGCCAGTGTAGATTTTTCATAATCATGTGCACAACCTCCTATATTTATTATGATGTACTGTTACATTTTTGAGAATATTATCAAATCTCATTGGTGTATGTATGTGTTTCAACCTTCATTTAATGTACATTCCATTTATGCCACTGACAAACATACATGCACATCTACACCTGTGTGTTGTTGCGTTTGACGTGGCATATGCGTGTAACATTCCATTACGCATTTCCTTTGGTTGTGTTCACCTACTTGTACATGTAGCATTTGTTGCTCTTCTGCAGTACTTCTGTTTGACATTGTGCTTGGCTGTTCTTCTGCAGTACTTCTGTTTGACACTGTGCTTGGCTGTTTGCCTTTCACATGCATGGTCGTAGGTTTGGTTCTGTCCTCTGGTGGAGTTATCTATCATTGTTAGACCTGTATTTGCTTATCTATGATGTCTTTTGGCTTACACCTGCACTGCTGGCAGACTAATTGGATATGCATGTATTTATCTAATTTTTACCATGATCCAACTTTATTACCTTGTAACACAAATCTACCATTATTTATACGCATCCAGGTATGACTGACAGTCAGTTTATGACATGTCGTAACATGATAGTGCATGGGTAGATATGATCTTCTACATTTCACCAAGATTGGTATGCGTCCCCACCCTATTTGTTGACTCCCCATTGCCTGTGTTGTATAATGGGCTGTCTGTGTAACTTACCTGTCCTTACTGCTTTTCCTAACCGTTGTTTGTCCTGTGTTGTGCTATTTCTTCTATGTGTATACCTGCTGTGGTCACAGTCTCCTCCTCTTTCTCTAAGTTTACCTATCCATCTGTTGTAAAAACAAAAATAATGGGGCTTATTCCCACCAAAAGAAGAGCCCATGTCTCTGACTTTCCCTCAGATTTCCATATTCCAATGTCTCTCTTGCTTGTCCCTCTTCTTCATCCATATCTATCTCCTACTTTCCTTGGGTGTGTTCATTACTTGTGTTCCCCACACAAATCCTGAACCCATTGTTAGCTGTAGTGATGTGGCGTGATTGCCCTTCACCTTTAATTTTTTATTCAGAAATTTACAGATTCTGTTGGAGTTTATAAGTCCAAGCCAGCTTATTTTACTAATGCATGTATTACAGAGATATCCATAGCTGACTGAACTTACTGTAAAGAGTGATAGATATAGATATATTAGGAATAGCATTTCAACTTTGAAGAACGCGTTTTAAGTTAGTGGATGAAATATGGAAAAATGCATAGTTGTCTAAGATGTTTCTATGTCTTTGTTACGAATGCCATGCATCTTGCACTGGGATAGTTGTTTTTTTTTTTATTCTTTTTTTTGTCATCATCATAGAGCCAATTGCATTCTCTAGTTGTCCTTAACCTTGCAGTACAGAGTTTGTTTTATATATATATTTATATTTATATAACTATCAGGATGCTTGAATTGTGATCATCTTTCTGTAACTATTACTGTAGAATGTGATTGGACAACCATTTCTTATTACTTATGCAGTATTTGCACACTTCTATACTGTGTCATTTATACTACAATACTGCATTGTACACTGAGCTAGTCTGTGTTTCTTGTTGTACATTTACATACTACAATGTTATCCACAAGTTTCATGCTGATAGCAGTGTAATGTGCCAGATTCTGCAAGCTTTTCGGAATCCATTCCTAAGTCTTTACTAGTACATTCAAGCCAGAAAAAAATATACCCCACTAGATGTATATATACCAAATTGTACTTTTTTTGAGCTCATCAATACAACATAAATTGATTTTTGCCTATACTATGGAAACACAGAGCTTATGATTAAGCAGGATGTCCATAAACATTATGCCTACAAAATATCAAATACAACATTCAAACCAAAGGGCAAAAACATTGAACAGATAAACCATTCAGCAAATATTCCAAGAAACAAATTGTTAAATCTTCATTGTGTAATACTTTAATCATTGTATAGTAGAAGCCCATGGGATATATGCAAAGAACACAAGATGGTGCTCAGCCGAACTCTGGCTCCATTTACTTTTTTATCAGAATATTTGATAACAACATGTTACTCAGGAAAACAGCAAAACATTAGCCTTCCCTGCATATTGTTCAAGAAAGACATGCTAAATCATACAGGGAGCTACCAAAAAAAGCACATGTTAATAATGCAAATTGTATCTAGTTTACGAACATCCTGCTCATATCACATACTCTCTGGTGCAACAGCTTGTGTTAAAGGGTCGAATATAAACCACATATAATTCCTAAAATGCACATGTATTTGCATGGTAGTTGCTGAATGCCTATCTGAATGACTTTTTAGGTAATAAAAGAAATGTTATTCCTACTGCATCAGTTACTGTTTTGCGTATGCTCAGCAAGATAAAATGTTATGAATAATAAAATAAAATAAAGGACCATTTCTTGCAACAGCATGTTCTTAGTGACATTTATCACTGGACTACAGAGTGAATCTGCTGAAAGCTTCTTGTTTCAAAGCTCTAGGATATGGGGTTCAAATCTGCCCACTGGTCATTGATTCTGTGGGGTTTGAGTGTTCTCTCCAAGTCTATATGTGTTTTATCTGGGCATTCCAGTTTCCTCCACAAAACATGCTGTTCATTTGGTTACTCTAAGATTGTCTCTGCTTATACTTACCTGTTATGGGTGAAAATGATTTCAGGAAATAGCAGTTAACTGACACAGTTAATGAATAATGATAACTAAAAATAGCAGTAATTTGTCTGAGTGAAAACACCGATAAAGGGAGTAGAACATTTACAATAAAGCCAACAGTTAAAATAACTGTTGTGTTACAATAGTAATAAAGAAAATGAGCTGATAAAAGAGATTAGTCCCTTTGGCCTTGGACTGATTCTCCCAAAATTCTAGTTCTGTATTATGAGGGCAATTCAGAAACAGTTGCAGTGCACCATAGCTATCTGTGTGCTAAGGTCATATAATCTGCCATTATCCTGGAGTGCAATTCAAAGGCAGAAACTGTGGAAATCCAGTCACTCACACTGTACCATGGGAGGCAGAACTGTGGTGCGTTACCTACCACTGTGCACTTATCAACTACCACATGGATGTTAATCCCGTGCATATGGAATCACACTTATATTAGGTTTCCCTGCATCTAAGGGTTTGCATAGTTAGACATTTTAATGTGCCCTTGTACCTAGTAGAAGACACAGCAGAAACACTAGGCAGAAGAGTGCAATTCCACCTGCACTACAATTCTGCTAGACATTACAGTGCCTTCTATCTTATTGTATCTATAGGTTCATAGGCTCATAGATTACTATTAGGCTAACTGCCCTTGTGGGTCATTTTTAAGCCTAGCCAGTTACTCCATATAAGAATCAAACCCTGCACCTTATGTGTGTAAGGTAGCTGCCTTAACTATTATGCCAATTTCCCTGTGTAAGCCATTAGTGCATAGCACTGTGGTCCCTTGCCCAAAGACTGTATGATTTCCTATACATATTTTAAGGGCACTTATGTGTTGCAGACACCTTCTGCAAACATCCTGCCACACTCAAAGCTCAGAGCTTGGGCTTGCCTGCAAACCTGGTATAGCATTTAGGAATGCCTTCCTCCACAGATTAGCAATAAATAATATGCACCATTTCTATGAATCTCTTTCTAAGAAAGTTTCTTTACCAAAAAGTTTCCATTTTACCTCTGGAAATAGTTGCATTGTGAAGAAGATTTTTCTCTATTTAAATAAAGTTTTAAGTAACTCTATTGGTAAATAAATTCATATCAAAATTTAGCTTGCCACAATGACAGAATAAATTATCAAAAATGCTTGCAAATGACTGTATAGAAAGTACTGAATTCTAAAATACTGTTCACCTGTTATTATTAAACTATTATATGTAAAAGAAGTATGCAGCAATATTTTGTATTAAGCATAACTGATATATAAAATAAATAAAAAGGCATGGCCAACTTTTTTTCAAACCATTATAATTAATCATAATATTGGATACTTATTTATTTGCATATATAAATAATGTTGATAATTAAAAAGACTTACTAAGGCCAGAGGAGCCCTTTAAAGGGGTGAACCAAGGTTAATTACACGTATAAAGCTGATGAATTGCAATTATACATACAGCACAAATTTTAAGTTAAAGCAAGTACAATGGCAATAAATCAAACAATTAAATTGAATAATTAAATATATTTCATTTCTAACAATGACCAAAAGTATCTTTTTCTGTGGCCCACCCAGGTTAAATATACTGAACAGGGAAATACATTCCAAAAAGAATAGTTAATAAAAAACTTTACAAACTGAGAACCAGAATAAAAATAAACAGGGTAAATTTAGCATAACATATTTGAACACAATCAATGATCAGGCACAGCTGTGTTAGGTGTGGATGAGCACACCTTCTGGGAAGGTAAGAGATCACCTTCACTTAGCAGGTACTTTAAGTTAGTGACAGACGTACACAGGCAAACTTCAATATTATGGTCAGAGTTAAAAAGGGTTTGCCTTTGAAGCTATGGACAGTGTAGTAAAAGGATTGCTTGGTATAAGTTACTGCCTGGCTTGAAAACTATTCTAAAATCCACTTGTCTTCTATAAATTTCCATCTCAACTCTTGATCACAGAATAAAAAATCTTTCTCATTTTGATCAGTAAAACATTATTTTATGTCACGGCTTATGAAAGAAATAGGTCTGAATTTGAGTTTATTTTATTCATCATGCTGAGCACAGATAGTGTCTGAAAATATAGCTCATGAAAACTAAAGTCTCCCAACAATCAAGTTTTATTTTATTACTTAAGACCTCATTATAAAGTACATTTATATTGTCAGCTGTTCATAATGAATATGGTATGATTCAAAAGAGATTTGTTCTTTTCAATTAATTTTTATTCATACATTAGCGTGGTTACGATTCTTACCTATGAGCTAACAACACATGATAGAACAGGGTTTGATTCCCAGAAATTCTGCCTGCATATGTATAGTGTAAGCAAGCCCCTTATCTAGAACAAAGCTTCCAAATCATCACTGAAAACAGACAGTTGTGCCTTTTGGGTCTTACTGCTTGCCAAGGGCTAAATAAATAAATACATAAATTATCAAACCATTGTTGCTGCTAGGTACTCACAATGTCAAAACAAAAGCAACATTTATAAGACCCTAGTCATACAACATCCTACAATATCTTGAGGCCTAATACAATGTTTTGACAAGGAACTGCATAATGAACGAGGTGTTTTCTTAAAATAGGTTATTTTTCCCAACTTTTTGGCAGACTAGAAGTGTTGACAGGAAACTAGCAAAATTAACATTGTAACAGTATACTGTATGCTGAAATTAGATCCTATTGGAAAAAACTGCACTTTATGAAAATGAGAATAAAGACTCAACTGATTAGTATGTACAGATTGTAAGCAGATAACATGGATGTTCTATACCAATTCAGACAATAACAATTTGAATGATTTTGGTGTTCATTTTCATACACTTCATTTAATAGGTTTAAGAAATGTTATTGCAGTGTCATCCATGACACCATGAAATCAGATTTCTCTAGAATTCAAGAAAACATAGGGAAACGGTACTTCTGATATTTTCTTATCTCAAAATGAAAAGGTGCAGTACATTCTGAATTCTGAAAAATAGAAGAGAGCGAGAGATTTCATAGCTCCAGATGGGTTTAGACTCCTAGTTAAAAGAAGGCAACCATCCAAAACAGTCCAGGAAGAAGAAGTTTGTCTGCTGGACTGTTCTTTTAAATAAAAACACAATGATTATGCCAACAAATACAAACGACAATAAAAGAACACATTTAATATATTTATTGACTATGACAGCCTGTTCCAATGTATGAGATTTTATTGATTAAGGCAAATCACCCAGTAGACATTTTTTTCTATGTGTCCCCAAGTTTTTGCAGTCTCAGAATTAGTTATATTGTTAGGGTGTAGGGTGTAGGAGGTCAGTTTGGGGGGAGGGTTCTTGACATAAAATGAAATCTCTGTTTCTTTTCCTCTCTCTGAATAGTGAGTCAAGTTCATGAACCATAAGCTGATGTAACTGTACTTTCATTCTTTTGTTTTTACTGTCTACCGACCCCCAGTCCCCCATCAAACTGCCCCATCTGTACATGCATCACCAAGGCAAGAGATGACTGAGAGTAACTATTACTAAAACGGGCATCAGAGATTTTTTTTTATTTGAGCTCCAACTCCCATGTCGCTTGCATACATCCAAGAAGTCAGCATGCAATGTGCCTTTGTGATGCATCACACACATCCACATGATGTGATCAGTTGGTCATACTCCCTTGTAAACAACACTCTGTGTAATCCCCAAGGATTCTACTATGGGGAGAGTGTTCTAATTTACATGGCCCCCATCAGCTCTAAGAGAAGACTGAGACTCTAATCAAACCTGAGTAAAATGGGTCATAGTAACGGCCTTATATCTCTATGCCAGTAGAGGCTGCATAACCCAATGCAAGCACTGCTGCAAACCACTCTGTAGAAAACAATCCATTTATCGCTATCTTCCAAGAAATATCTGTGGTGATATAACCCATATTACTGCCTCAGGCAATACATTTCAAAGCTCCCATCACTATCTCTGTAAAGCCTAATTTGAATTGTCTGTCTTCCAGCTGTTACCCATGCCTGTCTTTCCCATCATTCTCAGCTCTGCCCATCCCACTTCCCCAGTAAGTTTGTATATACAGATCACACCTATTTTCTCTCTTTTTCTCAAATATCAAATATATAAGTGCCCACCCTTCAACATTTGTCTTCATATCCAATGCCTTCAGTACCACTCCCTGCTTTAACAACTCTTCACAGCACAATTGCCAGTAGCCTACTAGCCTAATTTCCTCTCTCAATAGTAATGGCCCCAGAACTGTATTTACACAGTACTCCAGATGCATCCTTACCAATGTTTCGCATGATAGAAAGATGGCATTAGTCTTTCTGGAATTTACTACTCATGGTACATCATCCAGCAGATTTGTGACCTTCCTTACTGCCTTTTCCTACTATAGACCGTAATTCAGCTTTTGTGCCCCTTAAACCCTACATAGATTGTAAGTTAGCCATGAGTATCTTCCTACCATGTGCATAACAATATTACATCAAATCTATGACTTTCATTTGTTTCTTTATTTACAACTTGTTATATAATAAAATATATCACATGGTCCTACACTATACCCTTTAATTTCCTACTAAGCGTGGTGCAGTCTCTGTCTTCATTAAGGACAGGCACACCTCCAGACTGGTTTGCCAGCATAATGCACTGGAATTACTCCAGGTTCAACTGACAGTTGGCAAGACACCCATCCAAGCTATACCCAGCTATAGACCCCCCCCCCTCCATGACTCAGGACACCCACTCCTCCTACGTGGCACCTCTTGACTCCATCAACGTACCCCCCCCCCCAACACCCTGATCCTTTGGTGACTTCAACTACCTCGACACAGACTGGGTGAACTATTCCTGCGCTATTGCACTCGCCCAATGATTCCTTGACTTCATAAGTTCTAACGCACTAGACCAGCTCGTCTCAACCCCCACAAGGTGAGATAATATTCTGGACTTGGTTCTCACCAAAATGGGTGACTGCTGCACTACTCCCATAGTATGTTCTTCCCTGGTGAGATAAGATCATCGGTCTGTCTCATTCGAAGTTTCTATTGATCACTCTATTCAACCACAGCCTAAGTAGACGACTCATTCCAGAAGAGTGGAGGACTGCCATTGTCATTCCCTGGCACAAAGGTGGTGCTACTACTGACCCTGGAAACTATTGCCCCATTAGCTTGACAAATCTTATCTGTAAAGCCCTGAAGTGTATTATTATGGATCTCATAAACAAAGACATAGGCAAATCTCCAAGCACTTGACCCCACCAAGTTCAGATTCATCAAGGGCAGATCTTGCCTGTTGAACCTGTTTGAAGTCTTTCAGAATGTCACCAAGGCCCTGGATCAGGAAAAGTCAGTACATACAGCTTACCCTGACTTGGCCAAGGCCTTTGACACAATCCTCCACTTAAGTATCATCGAAAAGCTAACACAACTTGGCTTAAGTCCCTATCTCATCAGGTGGGTGTCCAACTGGCTCACTGATATGACCCACAAGGTCAAAATATGTGCCTCCACCTCTGACAGCAGACCTGTCACTAGTGGTGTTCCCCAGGGATCTGTCCTGGGACCCCTACTGTTTGGCATCTACTTCTCAGAGGTCCAGGCAAAGACAAAAGGCCTGCGGCTGACCAAGTTTCAGATAACTGTAAGTTGGGTGCTGTCACTGACTCCCCAAATGATGTTGACATACTGCAAGAAGGTCTCACAGCAACAAATGACTGGTGCCAAAGTCATGGCCTTAAGTTAAATAAAAAAAATGTATTATCATCCCATTCAGCAAAAACATGGCCCCTACTGATTGCCACATCAATGGCAACACCATAAGCACACAGCCTGTGGTGAGAAACCTGGGTACTCAGGTTGACAACAATCTCACATTCGTCCATCATGTAGCGGCAGTGGTCAGAAAAGCCTTTTACATGTTTCAACTCATAAGTAAAGGGATTGCATCCAAAAAAGGAGGTTATTACCTCTCTGTACGCCTCCCTCATTAGACCAGCAATTGAGTATAATGCCCCGTTTGGTATGTACCTCTCCAAACACCTGCACCAACTGGAAAGGCCACAGAAATACCTCACAAAATGAATCCATGGCCTCCAACACCTGTCCTATATGGACTGGGTCAAATCACTATCACTCTACTCAGTATAATACGGATTAATCAGAGGTGATCTGTGTTTCACCTTCAAGACAATCTCAAACCCTGCCCTACTACAGATGCTCTATACCCATAAGTCTAACTCCTTGTGCATTACCTGCTTGAAAGGCCTAAATCTAATATGTGACATCAACAAATCCTGCTGGAGAGACAGGTTTGTCTCCCAGAGGCTACCCCATCTTTGGAACAGACTTCCCATACACGTCAACCAGAGTACCTTGCTGACCCTCTTCAACCGCAACCTTGATGAGTGGATGGGAAACCACAAATTTGTCCCAGGGATTCCACCTGTGTCCCTTATTGACAGAGGTGACATGTGCTGACTGAGGTTTCGTTTTGGGGATAAACTCTTGGCTAGGCTTGTAAGGGCCCCAGGGCCATTAGCCTAGTAACCCCTCATGATCCTATGATCCTACCAAACTTACATATGGGATATTGTCAAACACCTTGTTACAATTCAGATGTACTACATCCTTTTCACAGTGTTCCATTAAACCTACATTATATCTATACTGGTGGTACTATTGTAGAACTTGCCATTGTCAGTGGCTCAACAGGTTGCACCCTTACCTTTGGTGCAGAAGGCTATGTGTTCTATTCCCACACCAGGTATATGGATTGCTAACACTGCAGTATCGCAGAAGGCAGTGCTGCAGTTATTCCCACACCAGGTAGATGGATTGCTAACACTGCAGTGTCGCAGAAGGCAGTGCTGCAGTCCTGAGGGTGTCATCCTTCAGACTGAGATGTAAAACTGAGGTGCTATCTTATTGGGTGAATGTGAAGGACCCTACTGTACCTTTATTTCCCTAGTACTATAAATGTCACCTTGGGTCTCCCCTGAAAAAGAGGCCACTAACCTGATCAACAGAAATATCAATAAATGAAAAACTGTATCAGGCTGGGCTATTAGTATCTCTGCTGTGTGAAGGTATGCTTCCAACTACTGGTGGAGAATCAGCATTCAGGAATTTGTATTTATGTATATGTTTACTTTTTTTTTATTTGTGTCTCTGTCTATATTTGTTTAGTAGGAAGTTTCAGCTGGACTGAACTTCGAAAGTATTCACAGTGGGGGCTCTGGAATGAATGCAGTTTAATTACACATCATTAAGAAATACAAATGACTTCATATGAATAAAAACAACAGATGCATATAGGGTACTGGATAACAGTGACAGAAATGTGTTGTTGTCTACAAAGACATACAATTCAGTAATGTAAGATAATAAGAACTGAAGATCAGTATGACAATGGCAATCATCAGATAGTATCGAGAACTCAGTGGCACTGACAGCTATATAAGCATGGAATTCAGAATACAATGTTAAACAACAAACAAACAGAAAAAGGCAGATGCTACTCAGCACGTAACCTAAAACAATGCAAAAATGGATTATAATTCCATGATGTAATTAGCAAACAAATATTAAATAGATAGCCTGACTGGAATTCTTCTTCAGAAAGAACCTGAAAGATAAAAATATTGGGTCAGTGGGCAAGCAAGGAAGCAAACAGAATAAGAGGTAAGTGTGTGTGTGTGTGTGTGTGTGTGTGTGTGTGTGTGTGTGTGTGTGTGTGTGTGCGTGTGTGTGTGTGTGTGTGTGTGTGTGTGTGTGTGTGTGTGTGTGTGTGTGTGTGTGTGTGTTAGATATAGTTTGGAATGCTGACTTGCTATTATGGTGACATTACAACTCCATATCTAGTATAATAACTCTAGTATACACTCATAGTTTATAGAGTGTATACTCTATACACTGCTAGCATTGAAGAATTTCGTAGCAACCTACTCTCCCAGGTTCATAAGAGAAGATTCAATAATTTTGTCTAACTAATTTTAAGTTGCTCTCTGAACTCAATGTTACACACTGTTGCATTTTTTATTAACTTGTATCTTAAACATTGTTTTCCACCATTTTATTTTTTGTTTCTAAATTGAGAACTCTAGAATAGCTTATTACTCTTCTTATATGTTATACTATTACTGTTTGTTCAGTGTACTTTTGTGCAGCTTTTCTCACCGGGCCTCTGCTGAAAAAGGGCATTAGCTCAGTCGCACTATCCTGGACAACAAATGTCAAATAAATAAATAAATAAATAAATAAAGCAGCACAATCCTGATGTCATAGAACATTTAAACCTCAAAACATTACAAACATGTTTTTTGCAAGGGGTCAAGTTCCCTGCAACCCCCGTGAGTGGGTCTGCACTCTCACACCCCCTGTTAGTTATATATACAATCTCCTATATTGCACTACATTTACTACTGTACAGTGATATAGCACAACCACTTACTGCCGTTGTGTCATGTTTCGGCATTTTGGTGTTCTGGAATATTGACATTGTGCTCTGTGTTGATGATTTAGACTCAATCGTTTAAATGTTGATATAATGGTAAGTCGGTGATGTAACTCACCTATTAATATATAAAGAAAGATAGATGTGTGTGTGTGTGTGGGGGGGTCTGAGGGAGAAAGGGAAAAGAAGCCAGATGAGAATGAAAAGGGACAGTGGAAGACAAAAGACTGATGGAAAGATATACACAAGGCAAAATTCCAAAAAGGATTTCTGCTATCCAACATATCACAAAACATACAAAAAACAGACTGCCACCACATGTACTGCACTCATTTAACTAAGGTACTGCACATTAATAGTTTTTGCACCAAAGTCAGCCTAAACAGAAATAAACAGGTTATGATGTTAGGAGACTGTGGGTGACAAAGTATCAATTCCAGCCAGCAGTAATTGCATGTACTAATGAATTCACAAATATTTAATTTCACCTTTTACAAGTCAATTATGTGTTACATTTGAAGATCATATTCACCTTTAAAAAGCCTTTACATTCTGTTATTAATCTAACATTAAAAAACATACTAATATCCATTGTTCAAATGTGTGTGTTTTCATACACTATAAGAATTATCTGTTCAATTGCCGTATAACAATTATATGTTTGATGTCAGTTACTGCCTTGATATCTAACTCCACCTTTCAACATTTAGGTGGTGGAAAAATACATCAAAATATACATAGAAAGGAGTATTTACAGATAATAAATTAAGTACTGTACTTTAAATATAACAGTGACATATATAACTTGATTGATATTAATCCCATAAGGGGTTCAACTTGCAAGGGATATTTCAGTAAAATGTTCTAGTTTTCCCCAAGCCACATTATTGCTGGCTTTGATTAGGTTATCGCATGCTCTTCAAAGGTACAAGCACACTAAAAACATCTAAGGTTTCCATATTTGCTAAATTTGCCATTACTGTCCTCCTCCTTATTTATATTCTTTACTCCTTTTCCAGTGTTCTAGTAGAAATAACAGAACTGATGTTTCTTCTGCACTTACCAGTGTTGAATGCTCATTCTTGCCCTGTAATACAAAGTAACATTTCAGGTCATCATACAGTTATAATGTATCTTTCTTCTCTGGATGCTTTGCTTAAGAATGTTGATGCCAAGGTAAATCAGGTAGCTGATGCCACAAATAAGATGTTTCTTTGCCATATAAACCTTTGTTTAACCTCAGCTCTTTGAGTTCCATGGCAAAGTTGTGGGTTCTGCCATTGGAATACAATACTTCTTTGGAAGACATATTTTTATTGTTCCCTTTTCAGTTTTGTACCCCTCCTGGGAATCTAGCTTGATTTGCAGAAGTAAATTGTCTTCTGTAGTTTTATTTTTTTCTTTGTTTGATCATTTAAAATGTGTCACTTCTTTGACCCTCTATTCATGTTTTCTGTCCTCATGATTATCTAATAACAGAAGCTATTCCATACATCTTACATCCATTAAGGTTCATCTATCATGTAAATCTCACATATCTTCTTCAAGATGATTAACAGCACCCTATCAATGCATAATCCTCTCAGAATAAGATGTACTTACTAACAGTTTAAAATAAAATGTATCAAGTCCTTTCAGCTAAAATTTCTTAATTTCTGTACTTTATACTTCAGAAACTATACCATCATGTGGTAGTTGCTGCTCGTATCTTTGCTCAGAAAATTGGTCATCAATACCCTTTAATAATACCTTCAAATGATATTAAATTTAACAGTAAGTATAAACCACATCCAATATCTAAATAGACAAGCAAGTCAAATGTTTAATTCTTACAAAACTACATAAAATGTTGTGCAAATTCTCTTCACATTGAAGCAGAGTTCATGTACTCTAGCATTTCAGGCATGCTCCCTCTTGGCAGCACATTCCCACAATTCATATTTAAATATATAAGAACATCAATATAAGCATGCTAAACATGCAAAAGTATTCAAATGTTCAGTACGATTTCACCACTATATAATCCTTTATTGAAATATAAATTAAATAATCTAAGATGTTTCTTGTTTAGAAAGAAGACTGCAAACTTATTGCATTCAGTCACTTATTTTCTATCACTTTCCACTAGGGACTAGCAAAGCTAGTTAATTCTGAACTGATCTTTAAGAATGAACATTCTTAATTGAGGATCTAGAGAGTCTTTAGATAGCATCCTGTTCTGCATTAGATATTGCAAATAATAAAAATAAAATGTGATTAATAAACTATTATGAGCTGCAAAGAATTACTTCAATGGTGTGTTAATAGATTAACAAATTCCAACTAAATTAATTTAACATCAACATATTTTAAAAAAATTACTTTACAAAATGTTATCTTTAAATATTTTTTTCTGATTTTCTTGTAGGTTATACTAATGCATTCCATAAAAGTAAAACATGACAATTATTAATGAGATTGAAAAATAATAATTTATATGCTGGTGTATTAAAATGCATCTAAAGTTTTTGGCGTTTTAAAAAGTCACGGACAATTTCAGTTTTATCATTCATATAAGACAGCAATACACATAATTAAAATGATCTTACACAAGAAAATAAATTTCATTATTGTTACTATAAAAAAATACCCTATAATGTTAGAATACCTTTTCACATTTACACACAGATAGACAAATCTTAAACCGCTTTTATTCAAACTAAATAAATATTAAAATTTGAATGTAATTTTTATAATACATAATTGAATTATATTATTAATCATAGTCTTAAAGATATAGATAATGGCAATTGTAAAGTTTTAATCTTAAACTCAATGAGAATAACCTATTTTAATATTTTTGGAGACTATTTACTTGGAAGTATTTGAATAGAATTTGGTTTACTCCATACAAAACTGTTAAATTTCATAAAGGTAATGCATCTACATGTTGGAGGTGTAAATAGATATTTAAAGCTGATTGATGCCATATCTTTAAATTTCAGAAAAATGAAAAATATTGGATGAATTTCAGGATTTCTTGAAGGCTACATGGTCAGACAACTGTGAAGCCTCTGAATCTCTGATATTGACTGATGCTCTAATTCCTTCCTTTATTAAGCCTGAACTATATTCTTTACTACTGACCTTATTAGCAAATGTAAGAAAGGTTATTACATTACCAGATTTCAAAGAATTCACAAATGTTGCCACTTTTGTGTGTAATAGAGAAATAACTGTTATTACTAAAACATCAATGCATTTAAGTCAAAATGCAAATACTGGCAAATTGTGTTATAATTACAGATAAATATAGCAGCTACTGAACTCTGTGACTAGAATAATAATAAAATAATAATAATAATAAATAATGCAAAGTACAGTTTAAATTATATATATATATATATATATATATATATATAAATATATATATATATATATATATATATATATATAAATATATATATATATGGCACTATTATTATTATTGTTATTATTATTGTTATTATTATTATTATTATTGTTATTAATATTATTATTATTAATGGTGGTGGTGGTATTATTGTTTTATTTTTTTAATTTTGTAAATAATTTGTCTGATTTTTTTTTTTCTTTCTGCTGTATCTTTAAACAAAACTTTTTTTGGAAAAAAAAGTTCAACATTGTTCAGTACTGCAACATTTTAAAGGCTACTGAGCTACATAGATGAACATGATACCTTAATGCAGGAGATAACCTACCTTTTGAAATAAGGCAATATGAGCTCATTAGATTCAAGCCAAAACTTCTGTGATAGTGAATTTTTAGTTTGGATATTTTATTGCCTTTGATTATTTATTAACTTCTTAGCGATGATTACACACTTGGTCTATTTGCAGATGGTATGCAACATGTACCAAGGCATGTATAGGTGGGAGTATGCACTTAGATTGTGCAGCATTTTGTAAATCTGAGAAAAAGGTATGACTTCTTGCTACCATCAAACTAGACAAACTATTAACGTTATGTAATGTACAGTACTAATTTGGACACAATATTGGTGAAGAAGTTGGCTTGTGTATGAAGGAAAGTGCCTAGGACAAAACAGATAAATTAGAATACTGGGAAAAAAGAAAGTGGAATTACATGGCACAATAGACAGAATGAAATCATCTTGCTGTTGTGACTGTGAAAGTAGGCTGCAAGTGTTTTCCTTGAACAACAGATCATGCAATTACTGAAGCATGTTAGATAGCAAATGGGACAAACTAAAGACTGCATTTGGATGATGATTTATGTTGACTAAATTTTATGTATAATTTTTTCTTAAAGAAGAAAAGAACTATTAGTCAAAGGAGAACAGCTGAATGTTGTACTGGACAATTTGGTCTGAAGTGCTTAGTACACTGCAGTTTCCTAAAAATGTTTTATTAAATGCATTTTCTGTAACAAAATGCAGTGATATGAAAAGTGACAAATTGTCTGCCTTGTGCATACTAATAAATGTTATAGAGGAATGCAGCATAACCTTTTTTTCATGTGAAGAATGATTTATTTGTTTAAACATTTGACTTATTACAACTTTAAAAGTACAACTGCCACTTCTCTGTTTAGATCTGTATTTGTATTCTTTTCTAGGAACCCTTTACTTTCTTTTTTATTTTTATTTTGTTTTCAAATAATATAATGTTTAACAATACAATCATCAATAAACAAGTATTATAAACCTTTATATACACTACGTACAATTGACCTGAACAAAGGAGGGAAAAATTTATAAAATATATGAAATTAGTAACAACAATTTATAATATTCAATTAATAAAGTATAAAGTTACACATTAATTATTTAGGGTTTTTTTTTCCCCAAGGATTGTTTGTCCATGTTTTAGGTGAAATTCTCTAGCATAACCTTTTTTGATAGTACAAATTTGTCAGTAAACTCACATGTTCCCATAAACACATTAACAAAGCAGTTCCAGGTGTTAGTCGTGCAGTAAGAATGCATTTACAAGGTTTTATTTATAGAAAGGCAAAGGTGACGACAATTAGAATGGAATAATGTGCAAAATGAAAGATGAAAATAAATGCTGGAAAATGAGTGCTTACAAATGTCCCATGAAGAAGTTGTCAATCTATGCTGAAATTCTGAAATGTTATTGTAAAGTTAATTACACAAAATATTAGGAAAGCTTCCATACTACTTAATTTAATGGCCATCAGAAAACAATTGTTACAGTGAATACAGACTTTTAATATCATTTAAATCCACATTCATCAGTAAGTGCACTGCAATACAGATTTCATAAATTGAGTCAAAGAGGAGATGAAAATGTGTGTAGTCCAACAAAAGACTGCCACTTTGAAAATGGTTGTATGAAACATTAAGTGGCAGACCTGTATAAGACATAAGATAAAAGCATATGAAAATAGCTGCAGTCTATGGAAGACCTAACGTTAGATAAACCTTCTTATTGTGCTTGTAAAATATTCCACCACTAATGCAATCCAACATAGTAAATCCTAAAAGTACATAAAAAAATAGACTAATACAAGTTTCAGGTCAGTGGTTTCACTGCAGCTAGTATGATATTGTAGATGCAAGAGTTTGCCAAACTGACAGTCAGTCCTATGTTATTTTCAGAACAAATTAGCTCCTCATTCTTAGACAGGCAGTGTCATCCTGCAGCTCCAGAAACCCAGACTGAATCCAAACTCAATCCAAACTCGATTAATAACCCAGGTATCAGAGTGCAGGATACAGATAGGGTGTAGTCGCTAGTAAGAAGGCCTTCACTTTTCACTTCTACTTGGGGAGTACCAATTGAGCATGATTTGGGATACATCCTGTCAGCGAATCTCTGCTGGAAATCAGGAACCTGGCAGGAGGTTGTTCACTTTTAATGGGGGGTGGGGGAACATGGCTGGCATAGGAGCTACATCTCTTGTATTAGTGAATGATATCCCATTACTTAACTAACTGCACATAAACACCTTAAGCACCTGAAGGATATGTGAGCAGGGATTGGTAACAGCAATAACTAACTAACTAAGCCACCAACCCTCGGCCTCTCCACACTCGTCTGCCTCACCTGATAATGTTTCAATATGTTCTATTGCTTCCTGCATTGTGTATTCACAATCCGTATGTAAAATGAATATGATCACTAACATTCATCAATGAGTTACCATTTTCTTACCTGAGGATTGTTAGTGTTTGTTAAGAAATTACTCCATTTTACGTAAAGAAGAGATCTCATGATTTCATCCCCCCCAATGATTGCCACTCCCAAGTAATTGAAAAAGTGTAACATGTATTTTCTTTTGTTATAGTTCATCTTCGACTTCAAACATATAGATGGGAAGCTTTCCTGTCCTTTGCTGAGTATAAAATGGAGAAGGTTCCAAATCAAGTACAGTTCCGTAATCTGCAGCTCACCAGTGACTGAACTCCATAGAGCATCACTACTGTCTCAGTCCTATTTGTATACCAGCACTGATTGAAAGATTTTAGTGTTTTTCTATTTTCTCTGTGGTTGTATGACCATGGAGATAGTAGATGTATGTAAGAGAATGGACACATCTAAAAATTATTTTATTTGTTTAATCTGGCTGGATCCCATCTGAGGATTGGTGACTCATGTTTGAAATGTTGCATTCAGTATTCATTCCTGGTATCCAAGCCTCCCTTCTCTAGTGTCAGTCAGGAGACTTGGCATGCTAGTCATGAGCTGGAAGCAGACAGAGCTGTCCTTTCTCCTGTGCATTTGGCCTCCCATTTTGTTACTTGTTTGCACAACTGTGCTTTGGGAAGTGAAGCATAAATCAATTTGTGCCCTCTTGTTCAAGACAGTTGGCACAGCATCAGGGTTTAGCAGCTAAGGTGACAATAAATTTATGCCAACTTCCAGTCTGGTGTCAAAGATCGTGGAAGGGGATGATTCAGGCCAACTACCAGAGTGTAGTTAATGAGGCACATGAAGTACTTATGAAAAATGGTACATTTAGATTTTACAGTCTTACATTGCAGAAAATCACTGCACTTACAGCATAAATAATTCATTTAATTAATTGTAACCGGAGCTTTCAAAACTGCATAACAACTCTACTCAATGGAAGTGAATAATCACTTTAAAAATCTAATTTTCTTTTGAGTACTAAGTCAGTAAGTAGATGATGACAATCATTTGACACTAGGGATTTTCTACCCTATGAAATGAGCAAATGACTGACAGGTGAAAAGGACAGTTTCACACCAGGGAACTGGTAACTTTTACTGAGATTAACAATTGACAGGTAGCTGCTTGGTAACTATTGCTGTCTGTAGTCTGCCAGCAGATGCTTAGTAATACCAGTGATTAATGATTTGGAATCAGTCAATAAGGGGAGAAAAAAAATCCCACCTAGTGGATTTTTTTCTGTATAAACATAGATTTTGCTCAGCTTGAACACTGAAACTCAGACTCAGAAAAATGAACCTTAGACCCCAGCAAACAAAGCTACAGTTTTATGAAAGTCAGACTTGGTACTAGACAAAGACAGGATGAAATAAAATAGCTAGGAAGCCAGAGAGATCCCAAAGTGCAATAGTGCTTGAAGACAAGTCAGTGTTGTGGAGATGAAAAAATTACAGAGACTACAATACACAGAGCTTACAAATAAACTGTGCTTATGGAGAAAATGTACATATTTCATCCTGTTGCATAGTTACATACAAAAAACCCTCTAACATCCAAAGGTAGGTCACGTAGAGAAAGAAATTGTCAAGAGAAGTCATTGCACAGTCATAAACATCCCCAAAAATCTACTCTTGGTGAAGGTACAGAAAAATGGTATATGAGTCTCTAAATTATATTCTCCAAAGCAATTTACACAGAAGCAGGAAGGCATTTAAAACTGGAGATAAAATGATTGCCTCCAAAATAATCTGAAGACTTAAAATAGTTTTTCTATATATTATGGCCTGCCTCCCTTTTGTAGCCCAGTCTGTTTGAGGAGAGTTTAAATAAACTGTATACATATTTAAAAATACTGAGAGAATAGTGCATGGAGAAAAAAAAAAAAAACAGTGTGCTTGCCTATTTGTGTGTGTGTGTGCGTGTGTGTGCGTGTGTGCGTGTGTGCGTGTGTGCGTGTGTGTGTGTGTGTGTGTGTGTGTGTGTGTGTGTGTGTGTGTGTGTGTGTGTGTGTGTGACTTTACAGAACATGTTGTGTTAGGTGAGGATTTGTTTCATTAAACTATTGCAATGTTAAGGAATTTATTTCAATGTGTGGGAAATCCCAAATAAATGCTGCTAATGATGACAGGCTGATGGTCTTATGTGCAACCTTCATGATGTTCAATATAAACAAGTCTGAGAACCCACATGGAAACGCAACAATTCATCTTTAATGTACTTTTTTTATATGACACAAGAAAATACTGAAATTTTTTTTCACTGCAATTGACAGATACCTGAAGAAAGAGACTGTGTTGTGGTCAAAGAAAACTAATACAACAGTTTAAATGTTTTATATAAACTCTAGAAAATTTTAAGCAACAGATATCACATTAGTATAAACTATGACTAGAATGCATATTACTGTGGTCAAAAAAACTCAATGTTATCACACAGATATCATTTTATGGTATATTACTTATATCATCTGATAAGTAATTAAATAAAACATATAAGTAATGGATGTTGGTAGAGCAGTATAGAGTGTTATGTTTCAAAAGTGAATCTTCCTTGATTTGCCCTTTTAACCTGAAACCATATCTTAAAGGGATTTTCTGATGTTAGTAAATGCATTGCAGCATTGAATAAATCGTGCCGCTATGCCTTTTTCTACTTGTCTGTGCTAATTTATTTGGGCAGACTTTATTACGAAAAATCTTCAAGAACGTTTTATTCATTTACACCCCAAGTAAATGTAGTATTTCTCACAGCAAAGCATTTTTCCACTTGGCTGTACTTATTTATTCTGTCCATTTTTAATAAAATGCTTCTTAAAGTTTTTACTAAACCACATCCCAAATAAATGTAGCATTTCCTATCATGATTTTACTCTTGAGATAGCATGTATTGCATCCTTTGCTAATTGGTAGTGGTGTGCTCATTAAAGACTATGGACACAATGCATGTTTTTACTATGTCGACACCCTAAAGTTAGTTTACTATTTTTCTCAGTGACATCAATGTATGAAAAACAGTTTTTAAAACTGTTCTTTTCATGTGATGTAGTTCCCTAATGGTCAGAAATGCTGCTCAGCAGTTCTTGTACCACACGAGATTGTGTAAAGATAAGTTTAAAAAAGGTTAGAAAATCACTAACATAAAGTAGCCATTAGCTGGCAATTAACATTTCCATGGACCATCGCCCAGAGGTTCATCTATACAGTGTTGAGTGATCTCATTTTACAAACAAATTTAAAAACAAGTACCTAAATATTGGTGTAACCAGTGAGTGGCTCATGAGGTTGGACAATTTCTTCTCTCTCTAAAACAATCAATAATTCCAGTATGGTAGGTTTTCCACTGGAAAATAAGAATGTTCTCCCAAGAAAGCCAGTAGAATATGAAGATTCTTGTTGCAAGAACTCCAGAAGGGGGCAAAATAGGAGGAATAATTTCAGTTAGGATGTTTCTTAGCAACGGATAATACATGGATATATATGTATATATATATATATATATATATATATATATATATATATATATATATATATATATATATGGATATACATATACATATAAATATATACAGATATAGATATATATATATATATATATATATATATATATATATATATATATATGTATATATTCTTTGTTAACCTGGGTAGAACACAAATCCAGAACAACTTTTTCCAGGCCCTGCTCAGGACAGTAGAACAAATACAATTCTATAAATAACAAAAAGTATACTAAACATAAGAACTGCAAAACTGGTAATGTGACTCAGTTGGAATTTACAGTGTATACAAATACTTTCAAAATAAAACAAAAAAACAAAGACAGTGGGGAAAATAAGTGGAGGGTAGTTACACTGGAAAAGGGCAGGAAAATGCTGGGAAGGGGAAGTAGTGTGAGGTATGTAAAAGGGAGGGGTTTTAAATAGAGGATACAAGTTAGACGGGTTAAAGTAGTTATAAATCGAAAGGATAAAGAAGAAAAGGAGTAGTTATTATTTCTTTGTCAAAGCAGGAGTATGTTACCAGATCATGTTTGTGGGAAGGACATGAGAGTGTAAGGGATGGTTATTTTGGGGATGGCTTAGGTGCTGTCACACTTACATAAAGTCACTTTGAATGGGTTCTTTTTAAGATTTTGGATGGACTTGGGAAAACATTCAGTGGATTTAATTCTTCTGAGAGAGACTGCAATATTTGTGGGGCTATATCAGGAAAGCTGTGCTGGGTTGGTGGTAGCTTGTCTTGAGGAATGGATAAACTGAGCGAGATCCAAGATCTAAGGCTATGTCTTGCAGTTCTTTTACTGAGCTGGTGTGTAAAAAAAAAAATGGGCTGTTTAATTGTGGATAAGTATGAATGGTAAGTAGGCCAGGAGAAGTGTGTATCTTTGTTTTATTGGAAGCCATTTAGCTTTGTAAAGAAGTATATATAAAAAAAAATACATACACACGAACATACACATACACACACACACACACACACACACACACACACACACACACACACACACACACACAAACATATATAGACATAGATACAGATATAGATATAGATATATAGATGTTCATAACATTGATCCAAAAATATCAAATGGCACATTACTGAATTCCCACGACAGGTGGCACACTCACCTTTAGAGCAAAAGGTTAATTCCTATATCAGGAAGATCAGTTTATAACACTGTTGTGCAACTTAAGGGGGTGCTGCATTCCTGAGTCTGTTGTCCTTTGGATGAAATATTAAATCAAGGCCCCATCTGTCGAGTTCATGATAGCTCAGGTGGATGAAAAAAATCCCATGTCATCTACCAAAAAGAGTAGGGGAAGTTCATTTTTTGACGCTCTGGCCAAATTTCCCATAGTACTAAATATACCACCTCAGGTCTCTCCTGAAAAGAGGTCACTAGCCTAGTAGAACTAACCCTGTCGACTAAGAAGTCTGTGTTTGTGTAAGATCACTAAGCTGGTGAGACTGGAGTTTTGCCCCATTTCAACTGTAGTCTGATCTCAGAATTTATATGTATAAGTAGCATCCCACCCCCAAACAAAAACATTTATTTTTGATATTGAAAGTTTCATTGTTGTGACACTTTGATATTTTGCCATTTCAATGCTCCTGAATCAGTGTTATGAATGTCTATGCTATGGAAATCATCTGTGTTGATTTATCTATCCATATATGTGTGTGTATGTATATATATATATATATATATATATATATATATATATATATATATATATATATATATAAATATCTGGGTCTACTACTTTACAACGAATTGTCACTTAACCAAAAATGAAAAGTAGAACCCCACTTCAGCGAAAGTGAACTTCAGTTGGTGAAGACCATTATACATTGTGTACAATAGGCACATGAAATTTGTGTCCTTATGAAATGAAAGTATTTATTAGTTTGAGCATATATTCTCATTAGTATTTATGTATTTGTATATTCAAATATGTATATTATTTTTTATATTTTTTATATACTTTTTATATGCATTTCTTTATATACATTTTCATATATATTTCTTATAATGTTTATGTTCCTCTTTTATATGGTGATGTAATTAATGTTTTTAGAACAAGATGTTTGATAAGACTATGATCTTGTCACTTTAAGAAAATGTTTGAATTCAGGTTTTTGGTGCCTTTTTTACTATATAAGGAGTTGTTATCAGTGATGCATTATGGTCTGATGAAGCCCTGTTAGGTGTAAGTGCTTACCGGATTTATCTGTTTGTTTCAATAAAAGACTTGAACTGGATGGAATTGCTGCCTTTAGATGTGTTTTAAAACTTACCAGCTATGTTTCGCTCTGATACCTGATTTTTGCTGTTTTACACTCTAACATTCCCGGTCAACAAATGTTAAATAAAAAATAAATAAACAAGTGGTTCTGAATTATGAAAGGAATATAATATATTACAATCAGGAAGGTGAATCAAAGAACACATTCATGTATGCATGGTGCTGAAAGATGTTTGTGTGTGTGTGTGTGTGTGTGTGTGTGTGTGTGTGTGTGTGTATACACATTTGTTTAAATATTTTCACACTAGATATTTATGTTATGTTTTCCCCACTGTACTCTTCTGCCCTCTTTTTGTTTTAGTGGGGTAGGGGTTAGCTAGCTGGGGTGTGGGTTAAAGTAACTTGTCATTTCATTTGTTTAGCTTAAATTCTGCCAATAAGGCTGGCATGTGAATATTTATGTTAATAAACTGGAATATTTGTATTCATTTTTTTTTTTTTTTGGGGGGGGGGGGGTTGGCCAGCTATGCTGTGGATGAATGTAACTTGTCCTTTTCACTTGGTCCATTTAAATTCTACCCTTAGGTGCATTTGTGTGAATACATCTAAATATGCTTTTTTGGTGGGGAGACAGTAATTTTGTTCTTTTCATATTATTTTAAAGGCTGGCTAGTGTGCATTAGTGTGAAATAAATTGAATGTTTTTGGATGGGGGTGGCTAGATGTGCTGCGGGAACATATCCTCTTTATTTGCTTAGCTTAAAGTGTGGTATTTAGGCCTGGATAGTGCTTATTTGTGGGAAATAAAATGGAATATTTATGCTTTCTTTCTTGGGAGTCGGTGGATAGCTATGTAGTGGATGGCATAAGTGATGCTCAGTTTAAATTTGGGCATTAATGGCTAATGTGCATTTGTATGAAATAAACTGGAATATTGCATGAAACGCATTTGAAACTGTCTCCAATTTTGCAGAATGTTCTTGTATTTACTTACAGAGCCTACAGGGCCATCTCTGACCCTGACCTGATGGAAATACTGCACATCCACAGATCAAATGGCACTAGAGTTACTTGCTTTAGGGATCTCAACCTTGCCAGTGACATGAACAGAACAGCCTGGAGAGATAGGTATGTTTTCCAGAGATTGCCTCTGCTCTGGAATAAACTTCCAATTCATGTGAAGCAAAGCTCCTCAATGACCCTATTCAAGCACAACATAGACAAATGGATGGGTGACCACAAATTCACCACAGGGGTGACCCATGTAACTCATGGTCATGGATAGTGGGTGCTGATCTGTAAAGTACATACATCTAACCAAAGACATTTGGGGTAACTCAGGATTAATATGAGTAGGCTTATAACGGCTATAGGACAGCTAGTCTAGTAACCTCCTATGAACCTATGAACCTATGCTTGGTATGCAAGTTACTCCCATTGTGTTTACTTAGCTTATAGTCTGCCTTTACATCCAACCACGTGAAATATGCTGCCGTCTTTGTCTCTCTCTCTCTATGTTCTGTATTTGTAAAACCAAGTTGAAACTTGTCTTGATTTTGTGGAATGTCCCTAAGTTTGCTTCGTCTTCATTTGTTCCTGATAGAAGTTGAGGTGAACTGTCCACATAAGTTACCAAATCCCGAATTACCGGGTCATCTCTTAGGGGTGTGTTGTCAATGACATACTCAACTTTCCAAAGGAGATGATAATGCATTTTTGACATTTAGCTTTAGTCCATGATTTTGGCACTAGTTAGCCTTTTGCACCAAAAGTGAATGCGCTAACTGTTGTGCCAATGACACTGTGCAACTATCTCGATTTAGGGAAGTCTGCACAGCTGGGATCCCAACAGTAGGATAGACCTTTGTTTTATGGGTAGACATTTGGCTTTTTATAGGGCAGTACAGTAAAACTTATGACTGGGTGAGTTTGTAATGAATTAGCAGATGCTGTTGAAGATTCTTTAGAGTGTGTTAGTGTTTTACTTAGAGATTGTTATGAAAGTGGGTAGTTCAAATTCCAGTTGGTGGAAGAGAATTCCATTGCTGATGGCTGCTCTGGCTGGTTCAGATAGAAAAAGGGAACTCTTTCTGTGCCCAGAGAGGGGGGAGTTTATTTTTGCTCTCATTCTGTATACGTACAAATGGAAATTCAGAGATTGATCATGACATAATCTTAGATATATGAAGGTGGGGGCTGTTTCAATGATATGGTTGTGTAATTCAAGGATAGTTAAAGAGTAAGGTCCTAGGTGAATTTTCTGTAGCATTCCAGAAAGCATAGTTTTGGTACCTAAGAGCCATTTCTGGAGTCCATGTAAATTTGACTGGAGATGAGTATCACTAGGATACAATATCAAGTAGCTCCGCCCACTCTTCCATCTCAGATTGTAATGGCACTCTGTCACATGATTACTGCATTACCCTAGCTTAAGAGATATGACAACATTTTGGCAGAAATCCCTTCCTTCTTCTCTATGAAGGTGATAAGATACAGAGAACAGGGACAGTTGCAATTGTTCTTGACTATAAGACAAGTCTTGATGTCTTTATTCTTTATTGTATTATAAATGCATAGGTTCATAGCAGGTCACTAGGCTAGTGGCCCTAGAGCCTTTACAAGCCTAACCATATTAATCCCATTTGTTCTTTTTTGGGGGGTTTGCAGAATAAATTTATGAACAGAGTGAGTATGTCATCAACACCGGTTATCCCTGTCCATGAGGGACATGGGTGCCACCCCAGGGGTGAATTTGTGGCCTCCCATCCAATTATCTAGGCTGTGTTTGAACAGGATCAGTGAGGAGTTTTGTTTTTGTGAATATGAAGTCTATTCCAGAGAAGTGGCAGTCTCTGGGAGACATATCTGTCAATCCAGCATGATCTGTTAATGCCACAAGCAAGGTTCAAATCCCTAGAGTGAGTTACTCTTGAACCATTTGACATGCGGATGTGCAGCTTTTCCATTAGGGCAGGGTTGGAGATTGTCCTATAGGCCAAGCACAAGTCAACTTTCAGTAGCCCATAACATACAGAGTAAAGTGACAGGGCTTTCAACCTGTCCACATAAGTCATGGTTTGGAGTCCCTGTATTTTCTTAGTGAGAAACCTCTGAGGTCTCTCTAGCTGCTGCAGGTGTCTGGTGCAGTATGTGCAAAACGGTGCATTATACTCTATTAGTGGTCTGATGAGGGCCAAGTACAGTGGAGCTATACTATCCCTTAACTTGGATGATAGGCCCTTGCTTATGAGGTTCTCTACATAGAAGGCTTTCCTTACCACTGCTGAAACTTGGTGGTCAAAGTTCAAATTGCTGTCAATCTGTGTTCCCAAGTCTCACACCACTGAGTTGGAACTCAGGGGGATGCTGTCAGTAGTGTAATTTGTAGGGAATTCCATTATGCCAAAGGGAATACTAATGCATTTTTTGCATTTACTTTTAGACCACGGGTTTGGCACCAATCATTTATTTGTGTTAGTCCTTCTTGTAATGTGTTGATACCATTGGAGGACTCAATGATTGCTCCCAGTTTGCAATCATCAGTGAACTTGGTGAGCCAAAGGCCATCTCCTTTATCCTGTACTTCTGAGAAATAGATGCCAAACAGTAAGGGGCCCCACACAGACCACTGTGGTACTGCACTGGTGATGAGTCTACTGATGGAGATAGAGTCACCAATTTTGACAGACTGTGTTCTGTCGATGAGCCAATTGGCTACCCATCTAGTAACATAAGAGTTAATCCCTATCTGGGAGAATTTCTTAATGATGCTTGGGGGGGGGGGGGTTGTGTCAGAATCCTTGGCAAGGTCGAGATGGGCTGTGTGCAATGTCTTACCTTTGTCCATGGCTTTGGTGACATTCTCAAAGAAGTCTACGAGGCTTGATAAGCATGATCTACCCTTAACAAATCCAAACTGGGTTGGGTCCAGCTTTTGGAGGTCACCTATGTCCTTGTTGATAAGGTCCGTTATAATTCCTTCCATGGCCTTGCAGATGAGTCTGGCTAGACTTATTCTGTAATTCCCAGGATCAGTTGATGCCCCTCCCCCCTTTGTGCAGGGGGATTATTGTTGCTGTTCTCCATTCTGCAGGAACATAACCAGTTCTCAAGCTGTGATTAAAGAGAATGCCAAGTCTGTCCACTGGGTCTTGTTTTAGATTGTTTAGTAAACAACCTGGGATATTATGCAGTCCCATTGAGGCTGTATGTCTGGCCTTTGTGAGTGCAGATATGACCTGTTAAAGAATGTCTTATGATTATCCTTGGCTAGGGATGGGATTTTAGTTTCCTAATTTGCTTTAGAAGACTTTAAAATATTTCTGATTTTCCTTTTTAGGCTTAGGAGGGAACTCTTCCTCTGCAGAGTGATATCCCTCTTGATTTTGGACAACAGTTTCTTCTTCATGTTATATAATCTGTTTAGACTTGAAGTCCACCACGGTGGCTTGTTTTTATGGGAAGACCTGGTTTTGATCCGGTCGGGTACAACAGAGTTTATGCAGTCACTTAAGTGTTTGTACAAGGTGTTTGCGTATACTTCTGCATAGTGATTATTCACGTCTGCAATGGTATGTGGTATGAAGCTTTTTATATCATCACTTGGTAAGCTGCAGTTAGTTTTGGTGAAATTTTTTATAATTTTTGTTCCTGTTAGGGTATCAGTTCCAGTAATTACTTCTAACAAGACTGATTTGTGGTCTGACCTAACCAGAGAAGGCATCATGCATGGGGAAGTACAGTGACCCCCCCCTCATGTTGGTGAATATTATGTACAGAACATTAGAGCTGCTAGTGGGGGTTCAGACTATCTGTTCCAGAAAATTTGAGTTAACAAAGTGCAGGAACCTCTGGGCAAGTGTGTTTTTGGTCATGTATGTCTCCCAGTGTATGGAAGGATTGTTGAAATTGCCCATGACTAAGGTGTTGGACTGTATGGTGAGGGATTCCAGTAAATCGAGGTAGGTAGTGTGCTTATCCAGCTTCATGGTGGTGGAGCTATAGCTAGCAATGATGTGGTATGGTTAACTGGATATGGAGTAGTTCAAGAAAGTCATGGTGTTCGACCAGTCTCAAAGTGTATTTGGTATTAATGAAGATGGACACACCTCTATCTTTGGTTCCTTAAAGCTCATTTTGAGGTCTAAATGTGTGGAAGGCATTGTAGCCTTCCATATCTGGGGTGCTTTCAGTGGCCTTGAACAATGTCTTGGTAACTGCACAGTTGTCACCATCCTACAAGGTGATGAGTGCTTCCAGGGAGTGCAGTTTCATGTTTAAACTCCTAGCATTAAGCAGCACAAACCTGAGTTTGTCTCATTTAGATTTTGTGGTGTTGGAAATTTTGTTTTCACATTGCCTAAAAAGACACTATGGGGGAGGCAAGGGCCTTTGCCAGTATCCAAAAACCTAGGGTGACAGCTGCAGACCATCTCTAGCAAAGCAGAGAGGTCTGTCTAAGATATCCTGCCAGGCTAACAAATATTGGATACTCCTGGAGTTACACCAGAAGCTGAGACAATTGTTGAAGTCAATCATTTTTGTTTATATTGTGACATCATTCTGGGTGAGGATAAGATACTGCTTAGGACTAGGGACATACCTGTCTGGGACACATAATCAGAGAGTTCCGTCATGTCTCTCCTCATATAGTCCAGAGAGGTACATTTAAAGTCATTCACTCCAACATGGACTATGAGTCACAACGGTAGTTGTTGTTGAGTGACTTGAGTGCATGTGTGATTTTTCTGATCCTGGCTCCTGATAGGCAGCTGACCTTGACATTCTCCTTGTCTGATCTGATGAGGGGGACATCTGTGTGTTTTACTATGGAGTCGCCAATGACCAAGACATTTGATGTGTTTTGCCTTAGAGGCTTACCTATTGAGACACTTGTGTGTGTGTGTGTGTGTGTGTGTGTGTGTGTGTGTGTGTGTGTGTGTGTGTGTGTGTGTGTGTGTGTGTGTGTGTGTGTGTGTGTGTTGATATGAGTAGTGGTTTCTTTTTCCTTAGTGATGAGTGTGGCTGGTGTGCGTTTTGGAGGTCTCTGTTCTTTTGGTAGGCTTTTATTGAGTAGCTCCACATGTGTGGGTTTATGTGTCATGACCTTATTTTGTGTGAGAGGTGAGGTCTGCATGAGAGGTGAACTGTGTGTGCTGACAACCTATTTGATGTTTAGTTTGTATTTACATGACAAAATTGACTCCAATTCCACAGTGTAGTTGCATCTCTCACATAGGGTGTTAGTTTGCTTTAGCAGTAAATAGGTTCATAGGTTCATAGGTTTATAGGTAGGTACTAGGCTATCGGCCCAAGGGCCTATGTAATCCTAGCCAACAAGGTTCCCTGGCTTATGCCATCCAAGAAAGTTATTTTCCTGTGTTACTGTTGAGCAGAGACACAGAAGTGATCCCCAGGGTGTATTTGCTATTTCCCATCCACTCATCAAGATTTTTCTTGAAGAGTGCTAATGAAGAACTTTGCTTGACATAGCGGGGTAGCCTGTTCCACAGTATGGGAAGTCTCTGGGACAGGAATCTATCCCTCCATCATGTCCTGTTTATTGTTGTGACAAGGTTTAGGTCCCTAGAGCATGTAGCTCAGAGGGATTGGGATTTCATTAGGTATAGCATGTCCAACAGCTCTGGGTTTGACATAGCTTTATATGTTAGGCAGAGATCACCTCAGAGTAGGTGATATGCTACGGAGTAAAGCTGGAGTTTTTTGAGGTGGTCAGTGTAGGGCATTTGTTTGTGGCCAGTAATCTTCTTTGTGAGGTACTACTGTGGCCGTTCCAGCTGCTGCAGATGTCTTGTGAGGTACATTCCAAAAGCGGCATTGTACTCTGTAATGGGTCTAATGAGTGAAGAGTAAAGGGGAACAATGACCTTTTTTTTCCTGGATGAGGACCCTTTTATGATGAGGTGTGCCACATAGAAGGACTTCCTGACTACTGTGATGATGTGACTATCAAAGGAGAGACTACTGTCCACCTGGGTCCCAAGGTCTCTTATCACACATTCGTTGTTAAGTAGATTGCTGCCTATGTGGTAGTTTATGGATACAGAGTTTTTACCAAAGGGGATGACACTGCACTTTTTGGCACTGAGCTTGAGGCCATGGCTCTGACACCAGGCATCTGTCTCAGCGAGGCCCTTCTGTAGGATGTCCACATCATTTGGGGACTTGACTATGGCTCCTAGTTTGCAGTCATCTCTGAACTTCATTAGTCAGAGGCCTTCTGTGTTAGCTTGTACTTCAAAGAAGTAGATACCAAACAGGAGAGGTTCCAGGATGGAACCCTGTGGTACTCCACTTGCCACTGCTTTGAGGTCAGATTTGGAGTCTGCAACTTTTACAGTGTGGGTTCTGTCAGTGAGCCAGTTGGCAACCCATCTTGTGATGTAGGGATTTATACCTAGTTTATTGAGTTTATCTATAATTCCAGAATGGGGGATGGTGTTGAAAGCCTTGGCGAGGTCAAGATAGGCTGTGTGAACCATCTTACCCTCATCTACGGCTTTGGTGACTGCCTCAAAGAAGTCGATCAGGTTCAGGAGGCATGATTTGCCTTTCACAAACCCGAACTGGTTGGGATCCAGAATTTGGAGGTTACCAATGTCTATGTTTATGAGTTCCATGATGATACGTTCCATGTTCTTGCAGACCAGGCTCGTCAGGCTAATAGGTCGATAGTTCCCGGGATCAGTGGTGGCTCCACCTTTGTGGAGTGTGATAACTGTTGTTGTGTGCCATTCAGTGGGCATAAAGCCTGATGCGAGGCTATTATTGAACATGGTGCTTAAGTGGGGAGCTAGTTCATTCTGAAGTTCATGTAAAACGCAGACTGGGATGTTGTCCGGTCCCATGGATGCTGTGTTTTTGGCTTTAGAGAGTGCAGCTTTTACCTGCGTAGTTGTGATTACAGGGACTCTGCATTCTTCCTGTATAGGTATGGGCCCTTTAGGGGGTGACAGGGGGTTAAAGTTAGCACTGAACCTATCTGCCAGGATGTTGGCAATTTCAGTTGGTTCTGTAATTTTCTTGCCTTTGTGCTGTAAGTCAGAGCAGATCTGGGTGTTGCCATCAAGATTCTTGACATAGCTATAGAATGCTTTGTGGTTGTCCTTGGAATTAGTGGTGATTTTGTTTTTGTAGCTAGCTTTGGAGGATCTTATAAGGGATTTCAGCTTCTTACAGAGGCTGACCAGGGAGCTCCTCCACTCATAGGATTTTACTCTCTTTTGCAACAGTTTCTTCCTTCTGTAGTACAGTTTGTTTATGGCAGGGGACCACCAGACTGGCTTTCCTTTTTTGGAGGATAGTGTCTTGGTTCTGTTTGGGATAGCACGATCCATGCACTTGTGTAAGTGCTTATAGAGTGCATTTGTGTAGGATTCAGCAGTTGTAACTGTATTGTACATCTGCATGGGTGTCATGAAGTTCACCACTTCTGTCTTAAGAAGCATGAAGTTAGCTTTGGAGAAATGTTTTACCGTGGTTTCCTTAATGGGGGATGGGGCGGGATGTCGATATCAAGGGTGATTAGCTTATGGTCGGATCGGACCAACGAGGAGTTGACTTCAGGTGTGGAACACCGGTCACTCATGTTGGTAATGACTAGGTCTAGGATATTGTTGCCCTTGGTGGGGGTGTGGATAAGTTGATCCAGGGCATTGAAGTTTATGAATTCCAGAAAGCGTTGAGCTAAGGAGTTGGTACATGAGTAGTTTTCCCAGTTAATGGTGGGGTAGTTGAAGTCTCCCGTTATTATATTGGAGCTTTCCCATTGATAGTTGTGTTAAAACTGTTTAAATTTGCATGTATATAACCCTCACATTTGCCTGTATATAATCCTCACATTTGCGCAGATTTGGTTGTCAGTATACATAAAGCAGTAGTTACATTGCCTCAAGATGCTCATATCAATCACGTTGACAGGAGAAATGATGAGAAACTGCCCATCCATTGTGGTAGGATTTTTCTGAATGTGGTATTTGGGAAGGAAGTGGGCTAGCTGAACTACGTCACAAACAGCAAAAATGAAGCAGCAATTCAATTAAATACAGTTAAAAAAGTGCAGTGCTGGCTTAAAATATACTTATTTTTCATTTTTCTTTCAGTGGCTGTCTTGGATTTCAGTGTAGATGCATTCCAGACCTCTGGCTAAAGTTGCCATCCGTTGAGTAGCTCCAGTAAACTGAGTGCAAATCTGTGCAAATGTGAGGGTTATATACAGGGAAATTTAAACAGCTTTAACACAGCTATCAATGGGAAAGCCCCAATGTGCAATGTGCAAAGGCTGCTTATCAGATAGCCTCAGTGATCACTCCCCAACATTCCTACTCAAAAAATACCTATACCAAGCTAAACCTGTCATCTTACAGTCAAATACATAAAAAACTAAACTTTAACCCACTCACATTCATGGCATCCTCTAAAGAACCTCAGTCTTGATGACGCAGTTGAATTTTTTAATACTACCTTCCTGAGCATCCTTAATTACCATGCCCCCATAAGACTTTCCAGAACCAAAGTACAACCCTCCCCATGGCTACAGAAAACCACTAAGTCAGAAATGAAAAACAGGGATAAAGCCTGGGAGCACTGGTGCAAAACCAAAACCCCCTCAACTATACAGAAATTCCTAGAACTACGCAATAGATTCAAAAAGCTAATAAAACAGGACAAATGCCAGTACTACCAGTCTGCCCTAGACTCCTCCCAACACAGCCCCAAGCAATTCTGGTCCTCCATAAACTCCATCCTCCACCCAGTTAAAGTCAGTACCCCTCCTCCTAACATCCCTCACTCCTCCAAAAATATTGCTACCTCATTCAACACACACTTCACACAAACCATACTATCACTAGCTAAACAACACAACCCCCCCCTCTAACCCACACCTCCACCTAGTAATCTCCCCACTGCCTTCTCTTTTTATCCTGTACCTACCTCCAACATAAAAAACTCTTAACTAAATTTAAGCCCACCAAATTACTAGCAGACAACCTCCCAAGTGAATACCTACAAATCACAGCTGATGATTTGGCCTACCCAGTATTCATCTTGATTAACTGATCTCTGTCAGAAAGTTACATTCCCACACTGTGGAAGGTATCACATATAATTCCCCTCCACAAAGGCGGCTCCTCCACAGAACTAACCAATTACTGCCCCATAGCGATTCTCTCTCCAGTCTCCAAAATACTAGAGAGATGCATTCACTCTCAGGTCTCAGACCACCTCCTTACTAACAACCTCCTTTCCAATACTCAGCATGGTTTCTCACCAAACCATAGCACCACCACTGCCTTACTCTCCTTTACTAACACTATCCTTCAGCATAAAAACAATGGATCTCTCTCCTCTGCTACTTTCCTAGACCTATCTAAAGCATTTGACATGGTCCCACACAAACATCTCATCTCTGTCCTCAATAACCTATCCTTCTCTCAATCAGTCACCAACTGGTTTCAGAGTTACCTGTCTGACCACCAACAATCCGTTGTATGGCAGAGTGACATATCTCCCCAACTACCTGTCTCTATAGGGGTTTCCCAATGATCCACCCATGGACCCCTACTCTTCTCTGTTTTCACCAATAATCTAGCCTCTGCCACCAAACATGGCACACTCATACAATACGCAGATGACTCAACCATCATCTGCTCAGCCCACTCCCTACCCAAACTGCAAAAAGTCACACATGAAGCCTTTTCCTCTGTTGAAACTTGGTTATTTGATGCCCAATTAATACTCAACCCAAACAAAACTAAACTACTCATCTTCCAACCCACCAAACATACTCAAAACAACTCTCACTTTAACATCACAGCAAAAGACAACACCACTATACACCCAACAGAACACACCAAATTGCTAGGAGTGGAAATAGACAATAAACTAAAATTTGACATTCACATATCCATGACCATAAAAAAAGTCCACAAAAAACTAGGAGTGTTATACAGAAATAAGCAACTTCTAACCAAAGCAGCAAAGATTTCAGTAGCAAATTCCCACCTTATGTCCACCCTACTTTATGCCTCTCCAATATATATCAACCTAAGGCAATGTGATCTAAACAAGCTAGAGACCTGCTACAAACAAAATCGCCAAATTCGCCACAGGGGCATCCTACCGTAGTCACCACTGTCTCTCAATTGCTGAACTGGGCTGGCTTGAACTCCCTCACCTCCTTCAATGGTATCAACTCTCACTCGCCCACAAACTTGTAAACCATCCACTAAATGTCCCATCCCTCCAGAATCTACTCCAACCCTATCACACCACCAGACCACTAAGATCCAGCAACAAAAATCACTCGCAGATCACTAAAGCCAATAACTCTGCTGGTGAAGCACTATTCTCTTGCACCATAGCCAAATTATGGAACTCCCTCCCACCCATAATTACCTCCATACCATCATGCACCCACTTCAAAACTTTACTAAAAGCGCACCTAAAAACATGCCGGCTATGCCCTTGCAACTCCCACTCTAATATCACCCACCCCATCCAACCACTACCTTTCTTTCCACCCCACTAACTACCTTGATTATAGCAAGCTCGGATGCTCATAAGCATAGTACTTATTATACAGCGGGAACTTCTTATTGTAACAATTGTTAATGTCTGTTATGCACTTCGCAGATAAAGATTCTAGTTGTCTACTGATGTACTACTGTACTATGTTCTTCATCTGTAACTATGTTTGTAATTAATTATGTTAATCAAATTGTTAATCGCTATGTAAATCCAATATGACTACTGTCTATTTATTTTAACTGTGGTGCTTTTTGCCCCAGGCCTCCGCTGAAAATGGACCTACGTCCAGTCGGACACTCCCAGTCAACAAATGTAAATAAATAAATAAAAATAAAATAAATGTGAGCCTTTCTCCAGCAGTGCCCAATGGCAATGAAATACAATTTCAAAGTGCAGAGTAAAAAGCAGCCACAACCAGCGAAAATGAAGCAGGAATTCAATTAAATACAGTTAGTAAAGAGTAATGCTGGCTTAAAGTATACTTATTTTTCATTTTTCTTTTCAGTGGATGTCTTGGATCTAAGTGCAGATGCACTCCAGACTTATTGCTGAAGCTGACAAATGTTGAGCAGCTCTGGTAAACTGAGCACAAACCTGTGCAAACAAGAGGCTTATATACATGTACATTTAAACAGCTTTAACACAACTACCAATGGGAAAGCCTCAAACTGAGCCTTTCTCCAGGAATCCCCAACTCAGATGGGTCCTGAGCTACACACTTCTGTCACAAGGGTGCAAGGAGGCCATTTTAATGTAAAATGGCTACTCTAAAAGCACAGTGATACCAAACAGTCAACATTCAGCAGGTCTGAATCTAGCCAATGATATGTAAGGCAAGGAAACACAATTTCTAGATGGGAAGCAGTAAGGGAGAGTAATTTAAAGGTCAAAGTATGAGTGTTTATTAGTATACTATTAGATTACCTGCAGTGGTACCACCCTATGCACAAACTGGCAGCTCTATGAGCAGCTGTGAGCAATGGGAGACTATGGAGAGTGTTTCCTATAGAGAATTTTAAAATGGAGAGGTTTGCTTATATGGAAGCATGAGGAACCACTTCTATATGAGCAGGATGAAAGACTTTTATAAAGTTAAACCCTCAGACAAATCAGATAAACACACAATAAGCTATCGACCAGTAGTTCCTACCTTGGATGGGTTGAATTTAGCTCTCTGCTCCCACCAGAGTGCAAAAGAAGCATCCCAATGTAAAACAAACTGGCTTTGAGCTCATGTGCAGTAACAGTTTTGGTGTTCTCATATAAAGTAAGCAGATCAACAATGGATAAAAACAATTTGACATATAACAGTCTTTTAACATTTACTTTCATGTATCAGTTACCACAGCAAAACACTTTACTTTTATCCATTTAAATTTTTCCATACAAAACAAAACATAATTTATTTCATTCTCTACACATATCAAGCATAGTCATTGTCTCCTCATTTTTGCTGTTTGATAATATCTTAACTACTTTTTTTACACTGTATCAACACTTTCTGCTTATATATGAACAGTGATATCACCATTTCCCCCCTTTGCCTAATCTACTTATTTATGTTAGGCGAACTGCATTCCATTCCATCTCACTGTTTCCATGCCAAATATATTTATGCATTTTTCTTCCTAATCCACTTTCAACCCCATCTCAAGGATCCCTTCTTCCCCATTATCCTCTATTCTCAACTTTTTTCCTTCTCTGCATCCCCTTCAACTATTTTTCCTGAGACATCCTTCATGTTCCTTCCATAGTCCCTGCATCTGCCTATCTGCTCTTATTTCAGTATATTCCTCCACCCCTTCATCCTTCCATGCTTTTGTAAGTATCCATCTCATATTTTCAGCTAAAATGTGTTCTTCTAATCTATCTTCTCTATAGCACCCTGTCTAGAAAATGTATTGCATATCTTCTCAGAACTTCCTTCCAAATAATTTGCCTCCCTTGTCTCTCTAGCCATCTGCTAGAGTGAAGCAGTCCTCCCTAGATGCCCTACATGCCCACCAATTTATTAAATCATCATTCTTTTCCTTAAATCCCCAATTTTCTGCAGAGGGATACCAATCTTCCTGAAATATCTTTGTATGAGGTTTATACCATTTGTGCATCATCGTGTTGCAGTAATTATTCCCAAGATTCCTGCTTTCCTAAATATGTTTATCATTTTAGTACACCATTCCAAAGCCAGTACTTGATACACTTCATTTCTCTTTTCCCCCATTACTTCCTCAGTTTACTAAATGCCTGGTTATGCAATGTGCTTTCTAGGTGTCTATAAATACATCCTATCCTTCTTTATTAATCTGATCTCACACCATCCTTATTAACTGCACTGACTCTGCCCTCTCCTTTCCCACCTCTTCCTGCCTGAGCTTGTTTGCTCTGATAACACATTGATATGGCAGTCATTTCCCTCTCTGCAGTTTGTCCTTCTCCGTTACTGCTGGAAAAGGGAACTGCATATTAGTGTGCTCATCCATTATATCTTATATCTTTCTAATGCTATTTTCCTCCCATTCTGAGATTTTCTGTACTAATTCCTTAGGGATGCTTCACCATAGTTCCCTAACAGTCTTTTCCTCCTCAGATGTAAAAAGCACTCTAAACCATTTTGTCAGTCCCTTTTTCCACTTTATACATAACCTTTGCGCTATCTGCCTTCCAACCATTTCCCTGTATCTCTCAACCTTTGTGCTGTATTTATTGTTGTGACGTACCTTTTAAAATCCAACATATCCTATCCCCCCATTATTTGTATTTGTCTTCATCCTATCTTTAGCACTTCTTCCATGTTAACCTTATCAAACAAATCTGTCACACTGTAATCATATGTATCCAAAGATTTTCATTTTGGAGTTAATTTATGGGTCCACTTTTAAATGTCGAAATTCCGAAATTGAGACTTTTAAAAAAGCGTACCCAAAACATTGAGATTTCAGAATCTCGACATTTAAAAGTAGGTTAAAAATAAATAAATAAAGTAAAAGAAACTGTTTGCAGGGGGCAAGCCCCCCTGCACCCCTCCTCACCTCCCTTAATTAAATATATCAACTCTGAGATTGCACTACAGTGAAGAGAACAGTAAATGCAACAGGAGATTACCGTTCTCTTCATTGTAGCGCAATCTCGGAGTTGGCATATTTAAGTAGGGGGGTGGCGGGCACAGCCCCCCACATGGAGGGTACAGGGGGGCTTGCCCCCCTGCAAACACTTTATTGAAAGTCTCTGTCTTTGTTTTTTTAACACACTTTTGAATGTCGAGATTCTGAAATCTGGATGTTTTGGGTACTGTTTTTTAAAAGTCGATATTTCGGAATTTCAACATTTAAAAGTGGATCCGCTAATTTATATATGCCTCCCCAAATATAAAACACGTGGAAGGATTATGGTACACACTATTTCTCCTCTGCTGACTGGTAGCTGCTAAAATGATGATGGAGCCGCCAAGTTTCTAGTGAATTCGCAAGAAGACGGGCAACCTCCAAGAAAAGTTCAGATGCACTAAAGCTAACTGAAAGAAGAAGCATTCCTTCTGATTATTTTGTGCCAGACATTATGACAGATAAGTAAACCAGATAACTTGTATGTCAGTACCCGCTTACTGTAATTGGTGTGAAGTTAGTTACAAAAAACTAAAAACAATCCTACATCTCTGTATGGCTGTTTGCAGCCAAAAACAAATATTCAAACTGCAAATTTAAAACCCTCTTAGAGAACAGGCGAACTGTACATCAGCACACTGATTGGGGAAAAGATGTTCTCCAGTAGGGTATTAATGTACAAGTAATGCCCAGTGAAAAATGAGTCCACCACTTCAGGGCAGCATATCAAGCTGCCATGGAGCTCGAACAGAAAAAAACTAACATCCGCAATTATTTACACTCACTAAGAAGTGCTTTAGCTGTTTAGCAAGTGCAAAAGAAAAATGGAAAGAAAAAACTGTGTGTGTGTGTCTGTGTGTGTGTGTATCTATATATATATATATATATATATATATATATATATATATATATGAGTGTGTGAGAGAGAGAGAGAGAGAGAGAGAGTTGGAGCAACTGAGCTTTCACCTGGCAACATCAGTTACGAGATTTACATATGTCTATACCTCCCAACATCTTAGCACAATACTGGACAGAGACACAAATAACGGGGCAAAAAAAGGACCAAAAATAGGGACAGATTTTAAATATTGCTCTTATAAACTTAGAAAGTTGCTAGAATAACAGGGTTTCTGTGAGCATACATTTTTCTAAAGCAGAAGTGTGTGTGTGTGTGTGTGTGTGTGTGTGTGTGTGTGTGTGTGTGTGTGTGTGTGTGTGTGTGTGATGACTACTGGCAGCAGCAGCAGTAAAGAGGTTTGCGTACCTCTGCACCTTTCAGCTGAAGACATCTGGATAAAGTCTAAAATAAAGGGGGAGCAAAGGTTCTAAAATAGAAACAGATTTTAATTATTGCTATTATAAAATTACAAAGTTACTTAAGTAAAAGAATTGTGTCATCATTAATTTCCTGAAGGAAATAAAAGTCTGAAACTCAGCTATATGTCATTATTTAGTAACTTCAATCTCCAATGATGGCCAATGAACCAAACGATTTAGAAGTAAGGGACCAAATAATAAATAAATAAATAAAGTAAATACCTGGTTCTTAAAGGGGTATATTTTGGATGTTAAAATGCTTCCTCCAACACCATTAACATATTACAGGAAGTCTGAAACATTAGGCAGAGGAACTATTTTACATCTAAAATATATTAAAAATATAGTAATAAAATAAAAAAATAAGTAAGTAAAACAGAAAAATTTTATAGAGAGACCATTCTCTAAGAATAATAATGCCCAACAGGGTGTGTGTTAATGTGTAATTAATGCCTTTCCAGGGGTGTAGAGGCACCGCTTGGGGGGTGTTAATTACACATTATTGCTTGCATAACATGCCCAACTCTATAGCATAAAGGGATGAACAGCCTGGCAAAGGAGGTTGGAAATGAGTAAACTGTACTAGGTTAACCAATATGGATGGAGGACCTGGCGGTTTCCTACTTAGCTAATTGCTCCCATGTAAGTTGCTTGCACACATCACAATATCTGTAAAACAGGAGGATCTTTTACTTAAGTAACTTTGTAATTTTATAATACTAAGCTGGGCATTAATCCCTACATCACTCGATGGGTTGCCAACTGGCTTACTGACAGAAACCACACTGTAAAAGTACCTGACTCCAAATCTAGCTCCAGACAAGTGACAAGTGGAGTACCTCAGGGTTCAGTCCTGGAGCCCCTCTTGTTTGGCATCTGCTTCTCTGAAGTACAAGCCAATACTAAGGGACTCTGGCTAACAAAGTTCACAGATGACTGCAAACTGGGAGCCATTACTGAATCTCCAAATGATGTGGATACTCTACAAAAGGGCCTTACAGAAACAGATGCTTGGTGTCAGAGCCATGGGCTCAAGCTCAATGCCAAGAAATGTATAGTTATCCTCTTTGGGAAAAACATGTACCTATGAATTACCACATAGGTGGCAGTACACTAAACACTGAAAGTGTGATAAGAGACTTAGAGACACAGGTGGACAGTGGTCTCACCTTTGATAACCACATTGCCACAACAGTCAGGAAATCCTTCTATGTGGCACACCTCATCACTAAGGGCTTTTCATCCAGAAAAAAGGAGGTCATTGTCCCACTCCACTCATCCCTCATTAGACCAATTATAGACTACAACGCCCCATTTGGTAGGAACCTCTCAAACACCTGCAATAACTGGAAAGTCAGCAGAAATACCTCACCAAAAGTATCACAGGCCTAAAGCAGATGCCCTATGCTGACCACCTTAAAAAACTCCAGCTATACTCTGTCACATATCGTCTACTCAGAGGTGATCTCTGCTTAACATACAAGGCCATGCCAAACCCAGAGCTGTTGGACATGCTACACTTAAAGAAATCCCAATCCCTCAGAGCCACATGCTCCAGGGATCTAAACCTTGTCATCACAATAAACAAAACATGCTGGAGAGATAGGTTCCTGACCCAGAGACTCCCCAGACTCTGCAATAGACTGCCTATACATGCCAAGCAGAGCACCTCTTTGGCCCTCTTCAAAAGGAACCTTGACGATTGGATGGGAGAAAGGAAATTAATCCTGGGGATCACGTCAGTCTCCCTGCTGGACAAGGGTCCAGGAAGTAAACAGTGTGGGAAGAAATAGCCAGGGAATTGTTATGGCTAGGCTTGTATAGGCCTTAGGTCTGATAGCCTAGTACTAGTCTATGAACCTATGAACCTATATGAGAGCTGGTGATGGTTGCTGTTGCACGCATGCCCTGGATGTGGGCGTGGCAAGTCCCTGCAGTGATATTGGTGCTCACATCATCCAGCATGGGAGGGACTTAAGCAGAAAAAAGAGCTTTGATCCTGCCTAAATAAGAGTTTCTGTAAGCCACTCTTCCATAATGGAGAATAATTCGACCGGGAAGGGCTTTTGCCCTCTGAGGAATGAATGGTTCAATACGTTGCAAGGAGATTCAAATGCCAAAGTTTGAAAGGCACATGAATAATTAGTATAAAACATATAAACTGTTTATTAAGTACTTTCATTCACACTAGGACTTATTCAGAATAAAACCATCAGAAAATCACTTTCTCTAATATTGACATAATCAGTGACATTGACCAAGCAAAAAACAGTATTAAAGGAAGTGCCTTTCCCGCAGAGATTATCTATTTTTATTACATAAAAAATTACTGACATGTGTAGTGCAATTAAAAGTTTTCTGACTCTTCTAATCTGCATTAGAGTCTCTTACACAGTCACATGACTGTATGGAGCAATCACGAAAAACTTTTCTTTTCATTTCTCAGTTATGAAAGGCAGACCAAGGCAGCAGATGTCTTCTTAAATAAATAAAGATATCTAACTTTTTTCCACAACAAACACTTGAGAATAGACTAGATGAACTGGAAATGGACCAGAAGGCAGAAAACTGGGTTAAAATGTTTTTATTGGCTAAGAAATAAGTGTGGAAAGCAAAATATACCAGATATGAGAATTTTGATCATAACAGATACCGCAAGAACTGACTTATGTGACATTTTTAAATGCTTATGTTATTTTATTAAATATAGTTGTTGATGAGGGATCCAAATTAAGATCTACTACAGGCCCATATAAACAATAACAATAGTTTAAAAAAATGAATGTGGAGTACATAAATCATTGCAAAACATAAAAACAAAGATGATAATTGATCTCAAAGCAATCAATGTAGCTGGTGTAAGAAATCAGCCACAAAGGTTGTAATAAAAGCCAGCATAATGCTTATGGACACCATGAACAAATTAAGTGTAACTGCCCTATGATAGGAAAAGAGACATAGATTTGGAGTTCAAATTGTCATCAGTGCATCATCAGATGGTGGCTGGACACCAACAGCACAAAGATGATGCAAGGTCTGTAAAAAGTCTCCTAGAGAGAGACTGAGAGGATACTGCATGCATACCATGGAGAAGTGAGGCCATTTTGAAGTAGCAGACAAACATGAATTAAAAGTATCATTATAAGGTTATTTGGCAGCATGCTGACTCAGTAATTATGGTATTCTTCCTCACATCTCCAGGGTCTGAAGTTCAAGCCTGATTTCCAGTCACTGTCTGCATGGGGCTTTACATGTCTCCCCATTGTGACCTAGGTTTTCTCAGTGCTGCAGTTTCCTACTACCATCCAAAAACATGTCGATTGACTTGGCTACCCTAAATGGTCAACACATATTGCATTTACCTTTGCCTTTATGTCCCAAGTTTATGAAGAAAAGAGCACATGAAAAAACAGCTCTTACCTTGTTAATAAATACATAAAGAAGCATAAGATGACACTGTCTAGAAATGGAGATATTTGAGCTCAGTGGACATCACTACTAAGGCTTGCCCACTCAGCTAATTTTCCAACCAAGTGTGCCTCCAAGCAAAGTCATCTGGCATGTTTTGGGGGTGGGAGGAAACCACAGCAAATGGGTTACTAAGAAATCATATAAGCAAGTATTACTATATAAATGCTAATGGACACATGGCTTTGCTTCTGGCAGTGATGGTTATATTGCTGTAGGGAGGGCAAGACATGATATTGTTTTTACCTCATTGCATCTTATATTGTGTGCAGCTCACTTCATGCATGAAAAGAATCTATATTTGCATACCATGTATAGAGTGGTATATTAACAAATAAACATAGTTATCTGAATTTTAAAATGTATATGTGCTGATAAATAAATTGTTAGGATATGCACATGAATCCAGAAATTAGCAGAGAGCCACATCTAGCTTGAAAATTAGCAGAGTGGGCAACCCTTAGCAGTGGCATCCATCTAGTCTTAGCTTTTGTGCATCTGTCACTGGTCACATGCTGATGGACCAAGACATCATGGGGTGACTGACATGTTATTCAACTCCTCCAGCAACCTGCCCCCAAAATAATGAATATTAGAGATGGTCAGTGATTTGAAAATGAAATATAAGCTTCTCTTTCTCACAAGAAGACATTATTAATGGCATCAGACAAAAAACCCAGGAAGGTATTTCCCACAAGTCGCAGCAAGTTTGATCTTGAATCCATTGCACAACCTGTTTCATCACACATCTCCCTATCTCACATATTAAAGCTATATTGGCATAAAGAAGGTCACCTTCCTGCCAGAAAATACTGAAGCTATAATTATCCATTGAATGTGACATATCCCACCTATCACCAGTGCAAAAGAAGTGCTATAAATATTCTCCTTAGCAGTCACATATGACAGGAACACTCTTGTTTTTCGATTGATTTCACATTGATGCAAACCATAACGCATTTTCATTGCTGGCTCGTTATTTTAACTGGGATATTTTCCAAGAAAAGTACTAATTCTATCTCTTAACATTCTCCAACACAGTTCATCACAGTGCTGTGGTGAGTTATGACAAAATATCAAAAGACCAAAATGACAAGATGCAATAACATTTATGGCAGCAAGTGCAGCTATCAACCTTCTGTCCCCTAAATGTGGAATGTCACCTTCCTAAATGAAAAAAAGGCAAAACTGGAATCACTTAATAAAAAGCTAATTAGGATGCCTAGAACACAACAAATGTTACCATTATGATCACAACCATTTGTGTATATTACAGTATGTCTTAACATTTTATTAGATTTTGAATGGCTGAGAAGAAATTAAGTGTTAGATATAATTTTATGATTCTAAATGTGGATCTTTCCTTATTATGTGTGTCAGTTAAGAAGTATTTCAGCTTAACAAGCCTTTTCAGTTACCTTATTTAAGTTCCGAATCTACAATATTTCTAAGGTTCCTTGCTTTTCTGATACTGAAATGTAAGCTTCTTCCTTTAACATACCGGTATACTTTGAAAACATCTCGGCATTAATCTGTTATATTTGTGACATTTAAGCATGCCACGATAAGAAAGTGTGGTGTGACAAATATAACTGCAGTTATGAACATATAGATTTTTCAAGCATATAGGATCAGATGGCATCTACATTTCTGCCAATGTCTGGCTATACTCCCTCAACTATATTCAGTTTGTGTTATTTGATTTTGCACTTTAATAATGTAATGGTTACATTGAAAGTTGTTTGACATGGGGATACCCAAATGCAGAAAAAAAGTTAAGTGACTCACTTAGGACTACATAACATGTAGGGGAAACTAGTGGGATTCTGACCTGGATGTTTAGCTTCACAGCTCATCATTTTAACCAGCATGATTCACAGTAATATAAGCTCACATCCTATATTCTTCTTTTCTAACTTACTGCCCCACGACATCCTGCACCATAAAATTCTGAATTCATTATGGCATTTAGAAGGCTACATTTGTTTTCACTGTTCTGTCAACATACACATCATCTCTCTTGCCTCTGCCTGTCTCTGTCACTTATCCTCTTTCCTAAAACATAATATAGAACTCCACTATGAAACATATCTGCCATCAAATATTTTCTCCTTCATCAAAAATATTCATATTCAGCACTAACATCAAGCCATACTGTTAACTTTTATACCTTTGAAAAAAATAAAGGATTTTGCAGGAGGCAAGTTCCCCTACATCTCACAAGTACGGAGATGCCTGCTATATTATGTATACAAACTAGAAGATGGTAATTCAGGGAGAAAAGGAAAAAAAATGTTAACCACACTGTTTAATGAACTCTCATGAAATTCCATTACATGCACTCACCCACCATCATATAAGAAAAAATACACACATACATTAATAAAACAAATCACTTACACATACACAAAGCAAACCCTACTCTGCATGCACAAATGCACACACACACATATACATACACACGCACACACACACAGACATGCATGCACACACACACACGCACACACACACACACACACACACACACACACACACACACACACACACACACACACACACACACACACACACACACACACACACACACACACACACACACACACACACACACACACACACATGATATTGCTAAAACTTAAGTTTCAGGAACAACCAGAATACCTAAAGATTTCCACAGGGTAAGTATCTGATTGCCCACCATCTTACAATGAAACACGCTGTGCTACCTCAACCCCCCCCCCCCCAACTAAATATACCAACTCCAGGATCACACTACAGTGGGGAAAAGGGCAACTTCCTCTTGTTGGCCACCTGTTTACTTACCCTGTGAAATCCTTCAGCATTGATTTCGGCCATTACAAGCAGACCCATATATATATATATATATATATATATATATATATATATATATATATATATATATAGGTTTACCTTTACATAGTTGAAAATCATATTGTTGATCGTCCTGTTGTGCGAATTGAAAGGATGAATTCTGCATGTCGAACATCACCGAAGTTTGAAACTCAGCAAATCGAACAGCAGATTCACTGAGTTTCAAACTACAATGTCAAACACACAATGTAATGCAGGTGCGCAAGCCCCCGACAACCCCCATACTTTAATATTCTAACTCCGAGACTATAGTGCAATCCGCACCCAAAATGCCGAATCTGCAATGAGCAAATGTGACTCACTGCACATTCGAAGCATTTTTTTCGACTTTTCAAAATCTTGAAAAAGTCCTTTTGAACTTGTGGCATTCTCACATGTGCAGTATGCACATATAAAGGTAAACCATATATATATATATATATATATATATATGTATATATAGATATAGATATAGATAGATATAGATATATGTCATATAGTTTACTATCACGATCTGAAACCTATAATCCAAGATCATACAAATCTAAAGACTAAAATGCTGAAGACCACAATATTATATTCTTGGACTTGACCCCCTGCTGGACCCATGTTAGCATTTTTTCCTGGGTTCACACTGCTAGGGGGATTCAGTACTCAAGGCTTTTAGACATTTGCAGTCTTTTAGTCGTTCAATATTATGGTCTTGGCATTATGGATTTCAAGACTTTGGGCTTCATGATTGTTTTTTTTTTACTCGGATGATTTTTATTTTGATGGAATAACAGAATAATTTAATACATTCATAACATTCAATAACTATTTACAGTATTTGCATTCAGCCTGACAAAAAGGATTCAGATAAAAACATTTGTAGTTAAATAATAAGTTAATATATAAACTATGATAGTTAGGAAGAGTTTGGTTCCATCATTAGGGTATCAATCAAGTTCAAAATTTTCCTCCACAGACTATTAACCAATGGCTTAGGAAAAGAAAGAATGTCAGTGTCATCACCACGGACCAACATAAAATAAACCAAGAAGTCTTTAATGTCCAACAACACGATAAAAACAACAACAAGTCCCCTTATTGCAAACTACAAGCGTTTTTGGATTTCTCCTTCTTCAGATCGTATAATAGAAAGGGGAAACTCTTACATTTAAAAAAGTATAAAAGACCAATCAGGCTTCAATTTCAGGACCAGCCCCTTGTCATTATCCAATCTATTGGCCTGCAGTGCTCTTTAGCAGAAACAGACAACCTTGGAATGAGTGTTATTTTCAAAATATACAAAAAGTATGTTTTATCCTCCAGACAAAATTAATTGCTAGCCCTTGTTTAATTTCTATCTTTAAGTAAACACTCCATCACGGATGTTAGTTTGCTCCTCCCTATACTGTTCTTCCTAATAGCAGTCTCCCTTTGCAAGCTGTTTCAACTATTTGAAACCCCTCCTGTTTTTCTAGTATTACTAAACCCTTTCTTCTATAACTTGTGGTCTTTCTAAATCCCACATACTCCTGGTTACAAGTGTTTATTTTATTTCAAAAGAAAGGTATGCAAAACAAGTAAGTCCAAAGTACCTATTGATTTTCTTATTGTTTCAGGACATTGGCTGCCCCCCCCCCCTATTTTGTACTTCTAACTGCAATCTGTCTTTATATGCTGTACTATTTGTATGCTCTGCTGTTTCTCTACTTCTACTAAGCCTTTTCTCTTATAAATTATTGTCTTCCTAATTTCCACATAACTCCTTGGTAAAATTGGTTTATTTTATTTCAATAAGACAGGTATGCAAAACAAGCAAGTCAGAGTACCTACTGCCTTTTCTTATTGTTTCTGTAGATTTGCATATCTGGGAAATCAGGGCCAGCCCTTTTCATCATACTATTGCTATCCACCACTTTTCTGGTCTATTCTGATCCTCCCCCTCCCCACAAGAGCAATTGCAGCCTAATCAGGGCCAGCCCTTTTCATTATAACCTATAAACCTACTGATATGCTTCCTTCATCTGTTTCCCACTACGCTCCCTTCCCTTCCCTCAATTCCCACCCACCCCCAGTGGTCCTACCTTTATTACAAACAGTAATCCCTCCCACCCGTCAACCTATAACATCACCACACCTATGCTTCGTCCTACAACTTCTCACTACTATCCCTCCTACTCAGCTAATATGTACAAGCACACCATACCTATACTCACTGCATGCACACTCCTTGCATACATCACATCTTACCAAACCTCAACCATTCCTGCACTCAACCACTACCAGTGTATCACCACACACACCACCACTCATATCCTACCTCTACTCTACTACTCTCTTATCAGGTCAACAACCTTCCCAATACACTCTCTATATAGACTCCAGACCACAATACCTAAACTAAAAACAACCCCACAACCTAACATAACCCTACCACCATACCTATTGCCCACAGAACACAATCAAAAAACTTCCCTTATAAGCAAGCATATACAGAAATTGATAAAACTAATAATCTCATTCATATCCAACCTAGCACTCAGTGGAGACATCCATCCTAAACCTGGTCCCTCTATCTCCAACCCCTCCCCTCATAATCAGACTACAAACCACATCTCCCAAATCACAGCCAATAGAAAGCCAACTAACCGCCTTCTGATAAGCCTAAATATTAGAAGTATATGCAACAAGGTGCATGAATTCCATGCCACCATAGACTTCTGCTCCCTTGATGTAGTGATCCTTGCAGAAACATGGTTAAAACCACACATTACTAATGAGCAAATCCTCCCTACTGGTTACAATATACTAAGAGTAGACCGACTAAACAAAAAAGGAGGTGGTATAGCTATAATATTTAAGTAGCAACTAAACATCCAGATCTTAAAGTTAGCAGCTCCCCATATAGGTAAGGAAGAAATAATATATAACAACCTTAAAATAAATCAAAATAAAACCCTAAACAAAACAGGTTGCTACTTCCCACCTGGCCACAACATCCCTCCACTTGAAAACCTCCTCAGCTGGACTACCCACCACCTATCCCAAGAAACTTTAATTCTAGGAGACTTCAACACTGACTGGCAATCCTGCTCTAGCAACCACCCAACCCATCATGTAAATCTTCATGGCTTCACCCAACTAGTCCAGTCATCTACTAGGATAAATAACTCCAACAAACACACTACCCTTGATAGGATACTAGTCAATAAGAGCCCCCAGTCATATATAGCAGGCTGCTTATTTGACAGCCTCAGAGATCACTCCCCAACCTTCTTACTAAGAAAACACTTTTATAAAGCAAAACCCATCATCTACCTTCAAATACACAAAAAAACTAACTTCAGCCCTCTCTCATTCAGCTCATCCCTAAAAGACTGTAACTGGCAACCTCTAAAATACCTCAAACTAGATGACGCAGTTGACTACTTTAATAAAACATTCCTAAGCATCCTTAATTACCATGCTCCCATAAGACTTTCCTGAACTAGAGCCCAACAATCCCCATGATTACAAAAAAACATGAAGTCTGAAATGAAAAACAGGGATAAAGCGTGGGACAACTGGTGCAAAACCAAAACCCCCTCTACTAGGCAAAAATTCATAGAACTATGCAATAGAACCGAAAAGCTTGTAAAACAGGACAAAATCCAATACTACCAGTCTGCTCTTACCTCCTCCCAACATAACCCCAAACAATTCTGGTCCTCAATAAACTCCATTCTCCACCCAGGTAAAGTAAGTACACCCACTCCTCCAAAAATATTGCTACCTCTTTCAACAATCACTTCACACAAACCGTAGTATCACTAGCTAGACAACACAACCCCCCCATAAACCCACACCATCAACTAGAACTAACAATCTCCCAACTAGCTTCTCTTTCTCTCCTGTTCCTAACTCCAAAATAAAACAACTACTAACTAAACTTAAAACCACCAGATTAGCAGCAGACAACCTCCCAGGTGAATACATTCAACTTGCACCTGACGCTCTAGCCTACCCCGTATCACTCTTGATTAACAGATCTCTGTCAGAAAGTTATGTTCCTACACTATGGAAAGTCTCACACATAATTCCCCTACACAAAGGAGGCCCCTCCACAGATCTAACCAATTACCGCCCCATAGCTATTCTCTCACCACTCTCCAAAATACTAGAGAGATGCATTCATTCTCAAGTCTCAGATCACCTCCTTGCTAACAACCTCCTCTCCAACACACAACACAATTTCCAACCTAACCATAGCACCACCACCACCTTACTCTCTTTCTCTAACACTATCCTACAAAATAAAAATGCAGGTTATCTCTCCTCAGCTACCTTCCTAGACCTCTCTAAAGCTTTCGACATGGTCCTACACAAACAACTCATCTGGCTTCTCAATAACCTGTCCTTCTTTCAACCAGTCATCAACTGGTTTCAGAGTTACCTATCTGACCACCAACAAGCAGTTGTTTGGCAGGACAACCTATCCCCCCAACTACCAGTGTCCATAGGAGTTCCCCAAGGGTCCATCCTGGGACCCCTACTCTTCTCTATTTTCACCAATAATCTAGCCTCAGCCACAACACATGGCACACTCATACAATACGCAGATGACTCAACCATCATCTGCACAGCCCACTCCCTACCAGAACTGCAAAAAGTCACACAGGAAGCATTTTCTTCTATTGAAACTTGGTTATCCGATGCCCAACTAATACTCAACCTAAACAAAACAAAATTACTAATCTTCCAACCCGCCAAACTTACCCTAGACAGCTCTCACTTTAACATCACAGCAAAAGACAACACCACCATCCATCCTACAGAACACACCAAATTACTGGGAGTAGAAACAGACAATAAACTGAACTTTGACATTCACATTTCCATAATCATTAAAAAAGTGCACAAAAAAATAGGAGCATTATATAGAAATCAGCAACTACTTACCAAAGCAGCTAAAATTTCGGTAGCAAATTCTCATCTTATCTCTACCCTACTCTATGCCTCTCCAATATTTACTAACCTTAGACAATGTGATCTAAATAAGCTCAAAACCTGCTAAAACAAAATCGCCAAATTCGCCACAGGGGCTTCCTACCGTACTCACCACTGTCTCTCAACTAGGGCTGGCTAGAGCTCCCCCACCTCCTTCAATGGTACCAACTTGCACTCATCCACAAACTATTAAACCAACCACTAAAAGTCCCATCCCTCCAGAATCTACTCTAACCCTACATAACCATGAGACCACTAAGATCCAGCCACAAAAACCTCCTACAGGTCACAAGAGCCATTAACTCTGCTGGAGAAGCATTATTCTCCTGCACTATAGCCAAACTCTGGAACTCCCTCCCATCCTCAATTACCTCTGTAACTTCTTCCACCCACTTCAAATCCTTACTAAAATCACACTCCAAAACTTGTCAGATATGTCCTTGCAACCCCCCCTTATACCATCCACTCCCCCCACTCACTACCTCTCTCAGCCCCCTATCATCAGCCTACTCTTAGCAAGCTTGGCAACTCATGTTCCCAGCTACCTACTACATAATACTAACTTCTTGTAGCAACAACTGCTAATGGCTGTTATGTACCTCAAAAACAGATTGTATCAATTGTTCACTGATGAATCTCAACTACATTTGTAACCACCATATTTTAAAATTGTACTATGTTCTACAGCTGTTTTACATCTGTTTTCTTCTTGTCTTGCATCCTTAAATGGACTAATGTCTATATTTAAATGCTATGTTTTTTAATTGTATAATGCAAACAATACTTAATGTGGAGCTTTTCTCCCCGGGCCTCTGCAGAAAATGGACCTGTGTCCAATCGGAGTCACCCGGTCAACAAATGTAAATAAATAAAACATTTCTGTGGATTTATTCATAATGTCGAGATTTTGAATGTCGGCCATATGGTTGTCGGCATTCTAAAATTTCGACATTATGAAGTAGATCCATATATATATATATATATATATACATACATATATATATATATATATATATATATATATATATATATATATATATATATATATATATATATATATATATATCATTACATATGCTTTCATATAATACATAACACACCTGTGCAAATAAGCAAAACCTATCAAAAAATCCTATTGGTTACATATCCCATCTAAGCTTAATGCAATCAGAAATCTACAGATAACCCAGTAAAATATAACATTATACTTAGCTGATCACAGCAACCAAAATAACCACAGCATATAACCCTAAAGGAATCAACAGAACTACCTCTAATATCAAGCACAGCACATGCAATCACTGGGGGCTTTGCTCCCCACCTCAGTAATTAAATGTACTGTCTCTGTAGTAATACAAAGAAGAAATAACTAAATACAGTCCTACACTAGACATACTAAATGAACCAGACCACTGAGAATTTTTGACACTATCTAAGTGGGTTGATGGACTTTAACCTGCGCTTTGAATGGCATGTTGCATCAGTACACATACCTGTATTTTTCCTTGATCAAAATGAACTGAAAATGTGCTTCAGTGAAAATAAAATGTACTTTGCAGACACAAGAAGATGAAACACTGTTTGTCTTAAGTCATTGGTACTCCCACACACAGAGAATGGGCAATTCTTCAGTTTCAGGATGTCTGACCGTAGGCAGTTTCTCTGTTTCTTTTCAGTGCTGCCTTGTTTCTCTACAGAAAAAATATGTGAAGACGACATGTAATCCTCTCTGTTATAGAAGCCAGGAAAATGTACTTCCTCATAAGCTTTGGCACCAGTATAGCTCTATATTCAGCTGCCTCTTATTATGTGCTGTGGAGTCAATCTCTCAGCATGATTCATACACGCTGACAAACTGTATTCTGAAGTTAGCAGAATGCTGCCCTGGCTTAGCAGTCTTTATTATGTCATGAGATTTAATGCCATAGTAGTCACTTCTGAGCTATGGAGGACCACTTATAACTGCAAAAGTGTATCAGGGAGCCCAGTAGTGACCTCTTAGCTATGGATGTCCAAACTAACTACACAAGAAGTGTGTCAGAAAGTCTACTGGGGACTTCTGAGCTATGGAAGCCCACAGAAAACTGCACAAGAAATGTGTCAGAGAGTCCAGTAGTCAGAGCTGTGAAGAAGTATGTCAGAGAGTCCAGTAGTTACTTCAGAGTTGTGGAATTCCACTGACACTCTGCAAAAGTAGTGTGTCAGAGAGTCTAGTAGTTTTTTTTCAGGTATGGACCTCAGTGCTGACTGCAGGAGAAGTGTTTCATAGAACCTGGAAGTGACTTTAGAGCTAGACTTACCCACTGCTAATAGCAGAAGAAGTGTGTTAAGAGCCGAAAAGTAATTTCTGAGCCATGGAAACCCACTGTTAACTGCATGAGAAGTGTGTCAGAGTTTAGAAGTGATGTCTGTCATAGCCAGCCTTAGGCATAGGCCTATTGGCAGGTGCCTAGGGTGACGCTCTAGCAGGGGTGCTTTTCCAGTATTTATTTGGTGTAGGTAGACCAGAATGGGGGCACTGGGTAGTGTGGTGGGAGCGCCATGGAGCCCTTTTGCCTAGGGCATCAGTTGACCTAAGGCCACTCCTGATGTCTGTGCTGTGGAAGCCCACTTCTAACCACTGAAGAAGTGAGTCAGACAATCTTGTAGTGATTTCTGCGCTATGGAAACCCATTGCTAGCTGATGAAGATGTACTTCATCTTGTGGAAGTACCTTCTTCAAACTACTTAAAATATACACCCTGTAGTGCCTTTGATACAGGTACGTAATGACTCTTCCCATCATGCACTTAAAAGTATACCACGCAGTGCTTTCACTGTACTTTCACTGCACAACAGTAGTAGCATACCATTTTGCAGAATCAAAAGATATTTAACAGTAGGCTTCCCTACAGACTCCAACATGACTCCACTTTGGGAAATTCCTATGGGCACTTTCAGCCTAATTATGTCTTGGATGTTTCCTATGGGCAGTTTAATGCTTTATTTAATGCTTTTGTCTTCTTTACTAGACTGCCTCATATAAAATGTACATTAATCCCATTAAGCTCACTTGAGACTTTTTAATTATAACCAGCAGTAGCATTTAATGTTTAAAATCATTAGTTTATGGCTGTTTCAAAAATAAATTAAATTAATAAAAAGTTAAACAACTGGTTTGTAGAAAGTCCATTATTTTGTAGCTAAATCATTTGCCTTTTATTGCACTAAATGAAAAGATCTTCACACACACACATACACACACACACACACACACACACACACACACACACACACACACACACACACACACACACACACACACACACACACACACACACACACACACACACACACAGACACAAGTGGTCACACATACCAACAGTATGGTCACTGTAGCTCTTATTTATGAGCTCTTGAGACGGGAAGTATAGCATGAGCTTAGGTTACTTAGACACATGTAGTGTGTTGTACTTAAAGGAAATGAAATACTTTAACAACTGAACTTGATGGCTTAGACGTAGACGAGCACTGGAATGCAAGTTTTACCATGTGAGAACCCTTGATAATAAAAATACATACAGTAAATAGTGTGTACTCCTACAGTAATAGTGCATACTCCTACAGCAATAGTGTGTACTCCTACAGTAATAATGCATACTCCTACAGTAATAGTGTGTGCTCCTACAGTAATAGTGTATACTCCTACAGTAATAGTGTGTACTTCTACAGTAATAATGCATACTCCTACAGTAATAGTGTGTACTCCTACAGTAATAGTGTATACTCCTACAGTAATAGTATATACTTTTACAGTAATAGTGTATACTCCTACAGTAATAGTGTGTACTCCTACAGTAATAGTGTGTACTTCTACAGTAATAATGCATACTCCTACAGTAATAGTGTGTACTCCTACAGTAATAGTGTATACTCCTACAGTAATAGTGTATACTTTTACAGTAATAGTGTATACTCTTCTCATTAACAGTCCTGTCATCTTGTATGATCACTGGTGAAAATGTAAACCTCAGGAGTACATCCTGACAGGTTTTGGTAGTTTCCTTGATAGGCAAAGTTTCCTAGTATTACAGTAAATTTACTCTACTGTCTAATATTTAAGCAGAAGATTTATATTTTTTATTTCAGTACCAAGGAAACTTCTATATTTTGAGTGTGAAAGACACAAGTACACTCGCTTTTATATTGTTATATCTCAGTAACTACCTACACAGGGTATTATAAACCAGTGTGATCTAGCATCTGCAAGTCAATATCCAGCCATACACAAAAAAGCTTATTTTTCAGGGACTTAGGCCATGGCCTTATTAAAAGCTTGCTTACAAATAAAATCATTCCATACATTTAAAAACTACATAAATGCATACCCCAATTTTCTTTTAATACTGAGATTCTATGAAATGCTTATTTATAATGTTAAACATGCCAGAAATGCATTTTTTTTCTTAATATTGGAATTAAACTGTTAAGCCATACCTGCAGAAAATAAGTCTTGCCTAGTCTGTCTAGTAAGGAGAAGCTGAATAAGAATAAATCATGCATTCCTGACTCTCACTGTAGATTTTCATATTAAGTATGCACCCATATGCTTAGCCATGTGTCATTATTCTCAACATTGTCTGAACTGACTCTTATGCCTTTATATTTATCAAGGAAGAACAATTTTTAATTTGCTACACTTGGCCATGTCAAAGATCTGTTCACAAATGTTGCACATCCAACACTTCCATTAGACTCTATCATACAAAAATTACATTATGCCTGTCTGCAAAACATAATTTTATGTTTATTGTGCTTATTGATGGACAGATAGTTATCTCTATATCCATTGTTACATAAGAAACTAATTATTTCTTATGTTAATTGTTTTTACTTGTTCTACTTAACAGTGTAGTATGCAAAATTTCCAGTTATTAAGCACTCCCTAATTGCATCAGCACATGTAGCCTCATCCATATGTTCCTTCTTGAATCGCCCCTCCTTTTTCTAGCAATCCCTTATGTTTAAGCATTATAAACTGAACAGAATTTATTCCAGTACCTTGTTTCATGTTATATTTTTTAATTGTATTTATTTATTAACCAGGGAATCCTGCTAGGCACAATTTTTTTTTGGCCTCAGAGGTGACCTAGAATCTTTCTCTGGCATAATTCTCAACATTTCTTCTCTAAAATAAGAGACATGACATAACATAATCAGTAACAAAGATCCACAATAAGGGACACTTTTAAGATATTGAAAGTATTCACTTAGAATGTTGACAGAATAAAAGGGGCAGTATTAATGTGCATCTTCTGGAAGAAAAAAAAACTTTGCAATAAATGAGATTAGTTGATTACATTAATAGTCAATGTTTTATCAACAACCAAGAATTGTATGAGAAATGGGACAAAACTTTCTGACAGAAATAATTTAAATCTTCCAAAGTCAGGGACATTTGAGAAGTATGGCCTGTTTAAGGGACTCATTTAGAGGTATACAGTAGGCAGATAGACAATGTAATTCTGCTCTGCAGAAAAAGCTTATTAATGGCTAAATAGCTGCAATCCTCTGTATTGAACTGCTTAACAATCACTTCTGACATGAATACAATGTTTTTGCATTGAACTTGTTATATTCTAAAAAAGTTCTTGAGTGTGTCAGCACCTCCAATCTGCTTGAATTTATCCCTTATATACTAAAGAGGAAATAATTTTGAATGTGTGCTGTAAAAGTGTCAGTTGAATGATGACCTAAGAATTATTTCAAAGAAAATAATTATTTGTAGCTTCCTCTGCATCATATTTAGTTTGCTCAGTTTTCTTTCATTAACCTGTTAATTAAATTTACGCTGCTGTCTCTGCTGGAAAGATATTTTAGTCTCCATCTTTAGGAAAGTTTAAAAATCTTCTTCACTTTTTAAAATATTACACTAACACATTTTTAAGAGGTCTTTTAGCACTACGTACAGGTACCCGGGTGAATAGTTGGAATGCTTCCCGAGCATGTCACTCGAGAGTGAATAGTGAATAACCATCATGATTAAACTGCAGGTCTCTTTTCAAATGGGTTGCTTTTGCTTCGTCAGTGCAACACTGTTCTGTTCTCAGGAGATGTCAAGGGTAAATGAAAAGTCTCTTAAAAGAAACATTCAACTGCATGAAATAAGGAGCATAAATATATGAACAGGGTGACTGTCTATGGGAAGCTGACTGAAACTATAAGAAAAAGTACCACATGAAACAAGGTACTGGAAGAAATTCTGTACAATTTGTGTTGCTCTGTACAGCTGATTGGAGAACTAGTTTCAAAAAGCACTCTCACTACCTTCTGCCTCATTAAATGATCTTATTTTGTTTTCGAAGAATGAAGTTTTACTTGACACTGTCATTACTGGAACCATTGGTCTGATGTGCACCTAATAAACAGCAAAATTACATTCAAGGCCCCTCTGATAATTAGCCTACCAAAGTAAATTAAAGGCTCCACTACATTAATGTAACTGCAATAGCAAAAGCTCTCCGTTGCACAGATGTACTTATGCAGGCACTACATGTAGACAATTGATAGCAGAACTGCTTATGTAATGTTGATTAATACATTGAACAACTATTCTTTACAAAATATTAATAGTAATTTATTTTGATAGACTTTTCCCATTAAGAAAGGACAGAACAGACCGTTCTAACATTTTTAGGGAATGTAAATAAATATAAATCACTAGGAAAGCAAGGCCACTTCAGTTCTGAGTTTTGTACTAAAAAGAGAATTTGACACTTTTTTTTCTGTAAGCTTTGTGTGTTTCAGTCAAAGATCCTTTATTTTAAAATGATAAAGCTGACGTTTGGAGGGTTGGGATCACAGATGATTTAACCATCAGCCATTGAACTGTCAACCTCTTATTTATATGCATACAATCAAATCTTAAATGAGTTGCAATGATTTTTGTCTCGTATGACTCTTTTGCATCTGTTGTGCTATGAGCTCACTACGCATTCATTCAGATAATAATGAGCCGACATCACTACACATTTATTTTTTGGAAATTCTTATTACATAATCTCCATAACATTCTATACAACACAACCATTCAATCAAAGAATATAAACAAATGCAAAACTGTATACAACAAGGAGAAGAAATGTAAACAGTTACATTTTAGTAGCGCGTTTATATTACCCTATCGTATGATTTAAATAGCGAACGCTATTTCATCATATCTAAAATATCTAAACCCCAAAATATCGAACATACAGAACAGCAAATTTTTTTCCAGGGAAAAAAATTTGCTGTTCCGAAACACAAACACACAACACAAGCACACCAAAATAAATAAACCACACACATACACTTAACAAAACCATAATTCTAACCCTACACTACTACCTATCCACTCACCTCAACCCAACCCTAACCCTAAAGTCACTAACTACCGCACACTCACCTTACCTGCTCCCTAACCCTAAAGTCCCTAACTACCGCATACTCACCTTACCCGCTCCCTAACCCTAAAGCCCCTAACTACTGCACACTCACCTTACCCACTCCCTAACCCTGATATCCCTAACTATTGCGCACTAACCTTACCCCGATCTGTTCCACACTTACCTTAACCCGGTGCGTAACCTCCATTCGCATACTTACCTTACCCTGGTCCGTAACCTTCCCACCACAGTAGAGTAAATAGTGAAGCCATGGAACGGACAATGAAAATCTTACCTAGGGTAAGATTTCGAAGTTTCATGGCTTCGCTATTTTGAGTTTTCGACAAAAATGGGTCGATATTATAGCATTTGAGGTTTAAAAACATCGATACTATAATTTAGACCCTTTAGTAACTGTTTATAAAAACAGGACAGTTAACTCTCTTTCTTGTAACTCATCAATGTGTCTTTTAATCCTAGCATTGAACTTTAAAGCATTCATTCTTTTATCATATTATTGACACTCACTATCTGGGAATGTCTTTTGTTGCCACTCTTGAAAGTGTCCTTTAAACTTAGAATTCAGATATTTCCTCATGTTTTTACAACTGGTATTGCCATGACACAAAGACACGATTAGCAATTATCCAGCACACTTCATTAATAATGTATCCTCCTGAATAATTTAGACAAAACAAGATACTGGCGTGGAGAACCAAGCAAATAAAAGTTATTCTGACTCTCCTCAGATTGCTAACTATACTGCAGGCACACTGAAATGAAGATATTCAATGACTAATCTGCTACAGCCTAAAGAACAGCAGTTCTATTCACTTAGTTAGACTTGACCACAGTTTCTTGATTGTCTCCTTGTCACAGGATCATGATTAACAAGCCTAGTATAGTGTTTACATTCAGACTAGCAACCTCAGTGCTTTATTCTAAAAACAGACAAATCATATCACACTATGCTTTCATCAAAAGTAACAGCTGAATGCTGATTGGCCAGAGGTCACATGCATACAGAATTCTGTCATCATTTGTCACCTGGAGTTCTAAGAGGCTTTGAGTCAAGAAACGGTACTTACGTATTATCGCAACCAGATTTTTACGATAATGCCGCTTGCTTCCCGCTCTGTAAATTTAAAAAGAAATATATGCAGAATCACACTGACAATGTTAACTTCATTTAAAAACATTGTTTAGGTAGGGAAAACATTGTAAAATTTAAGGAATTAGTGCTTGATTCAAGCTATGCTGTTTTACGACATCTAGTCACTCTAAATACTTGGAAGCACCAATTTAAAATTGCTGTTCTGTTTGTGGAGGTTTACAGACATAAGTCCCTGCCTTTTTCTCTGTAATGCTATTTACTTGCTGTGTATGACACAGGACTTGCTAAAAGCTGTACTGCCTTTAAAAAACAGTTAAACCCATTTATTTTAAAGTGTTAGTATGCATACAATCCTGTGCACTGGAAACAGACATGATCCCTAAGCAGGAATGTACCCTTTGTAAAACAATCTGTCACTGCGAAGAAAGGCAGCACTCCCCAAACAAGCATTTAGCTGTTACTTACTTTTCCTTACAGGCAACTTTGCTTTTGGTTACTACTGGCCATGAAAAGTCAGTGTGTATTTCATGAGTCACTAGCCCTTAGCTAACAGGATAATGAAGAATGCATGAATTGGAAAGCAGTGCACCACTGCAGAGTTGTGAAAGAAATGAGGCGCATCACCCAGAAGTACAAACTGCCACCGTTTTTCCTCTTCCTGCCTCATTCCCGCTGTGACAAAGTTGTACTTACTTCTTTACATACCCCATTTTAGATTAAGCAACCTGTTTCTGCAGAAACATGACGAATTAGTGCACTTCAGAAATCTGGTTGTGATAATACGTAAGTACCCAAGAAACATGCACAGACTTTAAAACACAGACTTTAAACATTCTGTCAACTTGTCTTTTTCTTTTGTAAATTAAATACAGTCAGTGATATGGAGATGCTATATCTGATCTTTTCTTAAGTACAATTACAGTAATTACGAATTGCCTGTTGTTTGTTTTTTTTTTAACTCCAGAACGTTGTACCAAAGATAAGACAAAATTGTCTGAGTATGTTTCAAGTAGTACTGATAGAAAATATATGCCAAAGGTGTGAAAACTGGCATGATGTGAGAAACAATAATGAGACTGAACGTTTGTTAGGAAAATATTTAATTAAGATGCAATTCATTTTATTATTGCAAAACTGAAAAGCTGATTCCCAGAAATCTACTCCACCAGCTGTATTAGAGAAGTTCTTCATCAATAAAATAATAAAAAAAAGAAAAAAACTTTAGTAATTCACAAGCAGGATAAAGCAAGTAAGTGCAATTACCTATATTTTCTTCAAATAAAGTATCCAAAGTTATTCGAAGGGAAAGAAAACATAAGAAACATAACTGCCATTTAAGACAAATAGTGTCAAACTATTAGGGAAATATAATACTACATAAAGAATAAAAACTAATACAATTTCTAGATTTTCAACCTTAGATAATTACTGCCTGGTCTGGACTGGGTGTTTAAATTCAGAAACTATTACTCAACCCTTAATATTACCAGGGACAATGGATGGAAAGCACCTGATTGCTATATGGCTGGTGACAAATTACTTGATATACCAAATGTTTTCAAGAGTTGGGGATAATGCTGTAGCTGTGCAAGACAGGTTAATGAGGTACTTACAGTCACAGAACAATCTATGAAGTGTTTAAGTCTAGAAAGACCACTGAAGAACAAACTGAAATAGTAGATGATTACTACATAACCCTGAAATCTTTTCCAAGCAAATATAACTTTACAGGTACTAATTCAGAAATCAAACCACAGATTTTGCAGAACTACTACTCATTAAACTGATTGATATACTTTGCAAACCTTTGTACTCTTTTGAAACCTTTTACAGTGAAGGCAATGCTTTAGGCATGACACATACCATTAAATATGACTTTGTTTCCATAAAATCAACAAGAAGAATGTGACCAAGGAGTCTGACAAAAAGCCCTGTTTGTCTGAAGGACTACATAAATAATGAGCTGACGTTACTTATTTTACTTTACATTCAGTTTTACCACAGTCTACAGAACACTGAAGCTATATCATATGTTTCAGTTCTTTCATATCCACCGCTCCTGATGTTTCATTATCTAATCCGTTTATTGTCTTACTGCCTCACCAGTGCTCAAGTTAAAAAAATACTTAAAAATAATACTGCCACTGTACCACACTGAAATTACTTTATTTGATAAAAAGGGTTTACCTGTGAGGTATTGCTCATAGGTTCATAGGTTCATAGGTTGGTACTAGGCTATTGGCCCTAGGGCCTATACAAGCCTAGCCATAACAATTCCCTGGCTATTTCTTCCCACACTATTTACTTCCCTGGACCCCTGTCTAGCAGGGTGACTGACGTGATCCCCGGGTGAATTTCTTTTCTCCCATCCAATCATCAAGGTTCCTTTTGAAGAGGACCAAAGAGGCACTCTGCTTGACATGTATGGGCAATCTATTCCAGAGTCTGGGGAGTCTCTGGGTCAGGATCCTATCCCTCCAGCATGTTTTGTTTATTGTGATGACAAGGTTTAGATCCCTGTAGTGTGTGGCTCTGAGGGATTGGGATTTCTTTAAGTGTAGCATGTCCAACAGCTCTGGGTTTGACATGGCCTTGTATGTTAAGCAAAGATCGCCTCTGAGTAGACGATATGCGATAGAGTATAGCTGGAGTTTTTTAAGGTGGTCAGCGTAGGGCATCTGATTTAGGTCTGTGATTCTTTTAGTGAGGTATTTCTGCGGCCTTTCCAGTTGTTGCAGATGTCTTGAGAGGTACATACCAAATGGGGTGTTGTATTCTATAATGGGTCTAATGAGGGATGAGTACAGTGGGACAATGACCTCCTTTTTTCTGGATGAAAAGCCCTTAGTGATGAGGTGTGCCACATAGAAGGATTTCTTGACTGTTGTGGCGATGTGGTTATCGAAGGTGAGACCATTGTCCACCTGTGTCCCTAAGTCTCTTATCACACTATTGGTGTTTAGTGTCCTGCCATCTATATGGTAATTCACGCTAATACATTCTTCTGCTCACCATTTACATCAAAAACATCTAAAAATAGAAAATATATTTTTCAGTCAGGGGGGAAGCTCCTCTCCCAAAAAATATATATATACTAGCTTCACAGTAATGCAACAGTGGAGAAAATGGGGGAAAGAGTTCCCAAAAATATGCAGTGGGCTCATACACTACAGCCTAATGCAACTCATCCTAATATAACATCTTAGCATTGGTGTGTCGACAAATAGTGTTATGTGTATGTGCGACGTATTCAAGTTAGACACTAATCATTAGGTTAAAAAGTACTCATGAAATGTTATGTCACACTTGTGTGAAGACTGATGGGATGGGAAAATTCTTCTTTTAAGAATGAGATTATTATCGTTTTGCCTTGATAAAAGGCATTAGTAGCTGTTAGCTCATTTTCTGAGCTTTCTACTCCATTGAAAAATTTAGTGAAAACAAGAATTGGAAAGCAGAAGCATCTAAATGGATGTCAGATGGCAATCACCAGAATTTCTAGTCACATTGGGAGCACTGTAGTACACGGGAGGAAATCTAGGATGGATAAATACAGTCATTAGGTTGCTACTATGATCCCATTGATTTACATGGTCTTAGATTCCAACTTATTGGTGGGCTCCTTACTGTAGGTGAAGATGTGGATAAGCTTACTGCAGATTTACACTCAGGCAGGAAGATGGTTATAGTATGCCATCAGTAAAGGTGTTGGATAAATGCTGATTAGCCAAATGTCAGATGCACACAAGATTCCCTTATCAGGTTTCAATTGAAACTCATTTTGAGAAGCAGTGTGCTGTAAGGCTGTTGTGGGCATTTTCTTTAAATGGGGCATATAATAGCATTTATTTATTGATTTGATTTAAACGAAGCAGCTGTCTCTGGAACTTTTTTTGAGTACTGTTATAGTAAATAGAAAGATAAGTTACCTGCAGTTATCCTATCACACAATGATTTGCCTCTGGTATAACTGAATTACCCATGTTTAAAGTAACCTGACACAAAACAGTTATCAAAGGTATGAAAATTAACAAAATACAAACACCCAAGCTTTCTCACAGTTCTTTAATCCAGAAGTTACTTATTCAGTACAGTGAGTAAAAAACACCAGCAGTTAATTAACCAGTAGATAATTTCTAGCCATCATCTTCTACCTGCCCTTTTCTTTTCTACCTTACAATTTTCATTGCCTATAGCTTCATTTGGCTGGTGAAAGGAAAGCAATTTACAACAATGAATCATAAAGAGGGTTCCGATCTGGTCTCTCATCACAGTCACCTTATCTGTTCGAGTCATAGAAGTCAAGAAATTGTCATCAAGAGCAGAGTGAGGCACAGCTAAATAGGTGAATCTTAACATCCATGTCAAGAATACAATACAAGTTATGATTAGAGAGACATTGTCATAATTCTTTGTAGTGCATATATGGTCATAAAATTATCTAAAGGAGATAGTACTGAAGATAACTAAATTCTAGCTGAAACAAGTCTTCTATTAGGATGCCTTTTTGGTTATTTCACTAAGCGTGGAGCTGCAGAGCTGTTTCTTTGGTGATCCAATATACATTTGGATATTATTAGAATTACTTCTTTTAATTTTGTTTTTGTTGGTTTCAGGTACTAGTATATTTAGATGTGGATTGCATACCTGCCACACTGTGCAAAACATAGACTGTGCACAGTTTTGTGAATCCACTGACCCAAATGCAATGAAGAACATTTCAGCAATTTTTGTTTCTAGTTCATTGGTTCACCAGTGGAGTTTGGTTTAATGGTTAAGGCGTTTACCCCATAGACACAAGGTATAGGTTTTGATTCTACATGGTGGACTTTTATGAGACAGTCACCAAAGCATTGGATGAAGGTATAACTGTGCACATAGCTTACCTCAACCTGGCCAAGCCTTTTTGTACAATACCTCAATCAGGTATTATAAGCAAGCTCACTAATTTAGGTATAAACCTTTTTATCACCTGCAGGATAGCCAACTGGCTCAAGGATAGGATCCAGGAGGTCAAAATAGGTGAAGCCACCTAAACCAAGAAGCCAGTCACTAGTGGAGTCCCCCAGGGCTTGGTATTGGGCCCACTCCTTTTTGGCATCTATTTCTCCGAAATGGAAGCAAATACTGAAGGTTTATGGCTGGCTAAGTTTGCAGATGATTGGAAGCTGAGGGTTATCGTCAACTCCCCTGCAGACATTAGCATTCTTCAAGAAGGTCTATCTTTGACTAAAATATGGTGCCAAAGCCATGGTCATAAGCTCAATGATAAGAAATGCATAATTGTACTCTTTGGGAAATCAACCATCCTGGCTAATTACCATGTTGATAATACACCCCTAAGAGACAACCCAGTGGTCAGGGATCTGGGTATGCATGTAGACAATAGCCTTACCTTTGAACACCACCTGGCCACAGTGGTGAGGAAGTCCTTTTATGTTGTGCAACTTATAAGCAAGGGTATGGCATTTAGGTCCAAAGCAGTCATTACCCTACTGTGCACAACCCTTATAAGGCCAAGCATAGAGTACAATGTTGCTTTTGGTACGTACCCAACCAGGCATTTGCTGCAACTAGAGTGACCTGAAAGGTTCCTTACAAAAAGAATACAAGGCATAGCAAACCTGCCTTATGCAGAGCACCTTAAAGCCCTTTCCCTCTTCTCGGTATCCTATAGATTGCTTAGGGATGATCTATGCCTGGCTTACAAGGCATCTGGAAACCCCACACTTATGAATCTCCTACATATTTGTATGTCAAAGAGTAACAGAAATATAAGGTCTAGGGACCTAAATTTTGTCTGTGACTTAAACAGAACATGCTGAAGAGACAGATATGTGTTGCAGAGACTGCCCCTCCTGTGGATCAGGCTTCCTATCCATGTGAAGCTGAGTTCATCAATTACCCAATTTAAGCACAATCAAGACAAGTAGATGAGGAATAGGAAATTTACATCGGGCCTGGTGCCCATGTCCCTTATGGACAGAGGTAATTTAGCTTATAAATGCCTGGCCCTCAATGTCCTATTTGGATGCAGGACATCATTATTCTTTCAGGAAAACTTGGCTAGGCCCACAGGTCATTAGCCTAATAACAGTCTATGAATCTATGAATCATTGTACAAGGCACCCCTCCCCATTAATGTTAAACCCTGCTAGACAAGAGTCCAGGGAAGTAAATATTGTGAGAAGAAATAGCCAGGGAATTGTTATGGCAAGGCTTGTATAGGCTCTAGGGCCGATAGCCTAGTACCAACCTATGAACCTATGAACCTATTAGTCATACATGTATTGTAACTTTGTTATAATGCCACTGGATAACACAACTATCCATTTCAGTAGAACTTATTTATGTTGGAAGATATATTTGAACATTACATAGTAACCATGTTCCTCTAATTGTTGCCTGTAAGTGCAATTTTGCAGCAATTAATGACAACATGACTATTTAAAGTTTTATTTACATGCCCACTCCCCATCAGAGACCACCAGAGAATCTCCGGTAGACAAACAAATTATATTTGGATAAGCAGCAAAGCAACATAAAATGTTTACTGTAATGATAACCAAACTGTAATGCAATGCAGACAATATAGCAATAACCCATGCCTGGGTGTGGGTAATGCTAAATTTACCCACGGTTGGCGTGGTTTGGTCCTGAGGGTGAAGCCCGAGGGACCAAACAAAGCCAACCGTGGGTAAATTTAGCATTACCCACACCCAGGCATGGGTTATTGCTATTATACCATGACATTATTTAAGAAAAGAAACTGTTACTTTTCTTAAATAATGGCATAGTATAATGCCTGTTTACTGCCCTTCCGCAGATGTCTGGCATCAGCGGCAGTTCTGATGTACTGCACGCCTGCGCAGTACATCAGAGCTGTGGGTAAAAGCAACGGAGAAAGCAAGATCTCCGTTGCTTTTTAGTGTTCGCTATGTTAAATGAGTTTAACATAGCGAGACAGTTTTAAAATAAGCAACGGAGATGTCCGTTGCTTATTTTAAAACTGTCTCACTATGTTAAACTCATTTAACATAGCGAAACACTAAAAAAAAGTAACGGAGATCTTGCTTTCTCCGTTGCTTTTTTTTAACACTGTCTCGCTATGTTAAATGGGTTTAACATAGCGAGACAGCTTTAAAATAAGCAACGGAGATCTCCGTTGCTTATTTTAAAGCTGTCTCGCCATGTTAAACCCATTTAACATAGCCAGACAGTGTTTTACAACCCGCGTTATACTAATGGAAAAAAGTCCGGGCGACCGGACCTTTTTCCATTAGTATAACTCGATTTACAACGGGCACGCTGGCCAATCAGTGTGCACGTTTTGGGGGGATCATGGTATAATATAAAATAACACATTACAGGAAAAAAATACACTCATGCAAATTAGAAAGAACCATTAATAATGTAAAATATTAAACATTATGCAGGCAGTATATCTAAAGGGCAACATTCTTCCCATGAAAGTGGGTGCACTTCCAGTCAGTCTTTCTTGCAATAATATTAAACTATAATTTTAAAGAGGCATGAAAATGCTATTTAAATAAAAATTATATTAAGCTATTTCTTTAAAAGGTGGTTTTGTTTGGTTTCTGATGATGCAGAATATTCTGGTAGTATATTTATGCAAATTCCCAATAATATTTCATTTTAAAGTCATTCCTAATGCTCCTTCCTGTCTCATTTAAACATAAATATACACATATCTATTCATTTTCTGCAACTGATCACATTACTTTATATTTTCTTTACAATACTATAAAAAGAATAAAGCACTCATTGGTTCAGCATTATGAATATGCACATTTTATTGTAAACTATTCCATTGTATCTACTTTCCAAATTTTATAAATCACTAAAAATTCCTCAGTACTGTTGTTACTCATAATGTACCTGGCTGGTGCCCCTGTGGAAGATTCTTACAGGGAAATGTATTTCTTATCAATGTGATGTTGATGTTATTTCACTTTTTTGTTTTTACTTCCAGTTCACTGAGGTCACTTTGTCAGAGTTTATGACAACTGGAAGATTGTTTCAAGTTAAAACTGAACCTATTTCATCTATATGAGAAAAGCTAAAAACTCTAATATACAAAGATAGTGTTAGTAGCATAAAAATATCATCCTTGCCTTTGGTGCAGAGGGCAATGGGTTCTATTCCTACAACATGTGGATGACTTTCTAATAGTGTGGTGCATTTTTAAGGCTAACTTACTACTATTATGTGAAAACCTGGCAAAATTTCATGACCCCCATAAAACTTAAGAACACTCTTATGTGGAATAGTTCATAGAAACCCTATTCAAGCTTGTTAATAGTTGCATAGAGGCAGCTGTACCCACCAGGAAGAAGTGCAGAACTAACTCAAAAAATAAGACACCCTGGTGGAATTACAGTCTTAATAGGCTGGGCGATGATGTAAGGTATTGCCAGCTGTGCTGGGATAAGTAGGGTAGTGGATGTGTAACATTTGCCAGCAAAACTAGCTGGAGTTTTGTAAAGAATTATATGCCATTTGTATATCAAGCTGATTTGTACAGATGCTTTTGTTGAAAAATGTATTTGAAAAGCTGCTTCTGTTAAAAATGTACCAGCAGTGGGTCCTGATGGATAGAAAGAAAAACACATGTATGTCATACTGTATTGTAACTGTTGAAATGAATACAAGGTAACAGAGGATACTGAAAGACGAGAGCTTATTCTTAGTCCAGTTAACTTTGAAAAATAATCTGAAATTAAATTACCTTTTTTAAGCATGAAATATTGTATCTTACAGTTCTGATTGCAGCCAGAGACAAAATATCTGTGAAAACCAGGAATAGGGATCCTACTCTATTGTTGTTAGGGATAAACTAATTGCCACCCTGGAATGGTGAAAGTTTTGAAATGTTTTTATAGCTTCCAGATGCTGTAACACATTGTAGCAAAGCTCTATGTGTATGCATTATGACACATATGTGCTACATTCTGGTTGAGGTTCTAGTAAAAAGGGTAGTGTGGGAACCAGAAATCAAGTGAGCAGATGTATGTGAAGTAATTCTGTAATCCAGCATTGAAATGATGTTTTAATACTAGGCGAAACAGATGCCTCAGGGCAGTCTGTTTTCTGAAACCTGACAAAGAAGGACCACTCACTTATATCATCCTGCCTTGCTCTACTAAGTGAAGTAGGGGGCAGTAATTTGTTAGCTCAGTCAGGAAAATATAGTGAGGTCAGTTAAGTATTGTTTTTCGGTATGTGTGTGAACCTTTCCATCTGTGTTATTTTTAATATTTCCTGTGAATGAAACTCTGCTATTTATTGTTAATAGATATTTAGTATTTTCAAGTTCTTTTATTATTTAAGTTCTTTTATTATTTATTATTAAATATAGTTAAACCTTTCATTGTGGCTGGTCTTTTAGAGAATATTTTACCCTTTGAGGGTACTTATATTTATCTGGTGGCACTGTGGCCACTCCTGAAAGCCTTGCATTTGGTCAAAATACACCATTTGTATAAGTCTTAATTTTACTGATTATAATTAGATACCCGGGAAAGATCCTTAGAGTAGCTGGCTTTGGAGTGCTCTGGTGGCAGTATCTACCTTATAGACCTAGCAGAGGGGGCATAGCTGGTAAATCTGTGCCAGCCTTTCCCAGGTGTGTGTGTGTGTGTGTGTGTGTGTGTGTGTGTGTGTGTGTGTGTGTGTGTGTGTGTGTGTGTGTGTGTGTGTAAAAATCAAATCTGAAAGAGCTTGTGTGTCAACTACATAGGTTCATAGGTTCATAGGTTGGTACTAGGCTATTGGCCCTAGGGCCTATACAAGCCTACCCATAACAATTCTCTGGCTATTTCTTCCCACACTATTTACTTCCCTGGACCCCTGTCTAGCAGGGTGACTGATGTGATCCCTGGGTGAATTTCTTTTCTCCCATCCAGTCATCAAGGTTCCTTTTGAAGAGGGCCAAAGAGGTGCTCTGCTTGACATGTATGGGCAGTCTATTCCAGAGTCTGGGGAGTCTATGGGTCAGGAACCTATCCCTCCAGCATGTTTTGTTTATTGTGATGACAAGGTTTAGATCCTTGGAGTGTGTGGCTCTGAGGGATTGGGATTTCTTTAAGTGTAGCATGTCCAACAGCTCTGGGTTTGACATGGCCTTGTATGTTAAGCAGAGATTGCCTTGGAGTAGACGATATGTGGCAGAGTATAGCTGGTGTTTGGTAAGGCGGTCAGCATAGGGCATCTGCTTTAGGCCTGTGATTCTTTTAGTGAGGTATTTCTGCGGCCTTTCCAGTTGTTGCAGATGTCTTGAGAGGTACATACCAAATGGGGCATTGTATTCTATAATGGGTCTAATGAGGGATGAGTACAGTGGGACAATGACCTTCTTTTTTCTGGATGAAAAGCCCTTAGTGATGAGGTGTGCCACATAGAAGGCTTTCCTGACTGTTGTGGCAATGTGGTTATTGAAAATGAGACCACTGTCCACCTGTGTCCCTAAGTCTCTTATCACACTTTCGGTGTTTAGCATACTGCCACCTATGTGGTAATTCACGGGTACATGTTTTTTCCCAAAGGGGATAACTATACATTTCTTGGCATTGAGCTTGAGCCCATGGCTCTGGCACCAAGCATCTGTTTCTGTAAGACCCTTTTGTAGAGTATCGACATCATTTGGGGATTCAATAATGGCTCCTAGTTTGCAGTCATCTGCGAACTTTGTTAGCCAGAGTCCCTTAGTGTTGGCCTGTACTTCAGAGAAGTAGATGCCAAACAAGAGAGGTCCCAGGACTGAAGCCTGAGGTACTCCACTTGTCACTTGTCTGGAGCTGGATTTGGAGTCAGCTACTTTTACAGTGTGGGTTCTGTCAGTAAGCAAGTTTACAACCCATCGAGTGACATAGGGATTAATGCCCAGCTTAATAAGTTTATCTGTGGTTCCAGAGTGGAGGATGGTGTCAAAGGCCTTGGCGAGGTCCAGATAGGCTGTGTGGACTGCCTTACCCTCGTCCACAGCTCTGGAGACTGATTCAAAGAAGTCAATCAGGTTCAGGAGACAAGATTGGCCCTTCACGAACCCAAACTGGGTGGGGTCCAGTGTTTTAAGTTTGCCAATGTCTTTGTTTATAAGTTCCATGAAAAGACATTCCATAGCCTTGCAGATCAGGCTCGTCAAACTGATGGGATGGTAGTTCCCGGGATCCAAGTTAGATCACCCCTTGTGGAGTGGGATAACTGTAGCTGTGCTCCACTCAGTGGACATGAAGCCTGATGTGAGGGTATGATTAAACATGACACTTAGGTGAGGTGCCAGTTCATTTTGTAGTTCATGTAGTACACAGCCTGGGATGTCATCTGGTCTCATGGATGCTGTATTCTTAGCTTTGGAGAGTGCGTTTTTTACCTGTGTGGCCATTATTACCGGAATTTGGCAATCTTCCGGTATTGAGATGGGCCATTTAGGGAGTGAGAGGGGGGTGAAGTTGGCACTGAATCGATCTGCAAGGATACTGACAATATCCTTGGGATCAGTATATTTAATGACATTCTGTTGTAGCTCAGAGCAGATCTGAGCATTGCCATTTAGATTCTTGACATAGTTATAGAATGCCTTTTGGCTGTCTTTGGAATCTTTGGCAATTCTATTTTTGTAACTAGCTTTGGAGGATTTTATGAGGGATCTCAGCTTCTTACTGAGGCTGGTAAGGGAGCTTTTTGCATACTGGGATTTTCCTCTTTTCTGCAACAGTTTCTTCCTTTTGTTGTAAAGTTTGTTTATGGCAGGGGACCACCATATTGGCTTCCTTTCTTTGGAGGAGAGCATCTTGGTTCTATTTGGGATGGTACAATTCATGCATGAGTGGATGTGCTCATACAGTGCCTTAGTGTAGGACTGAGCAGTCGAACTTTCAGTTCCCATCTGCATGGGTGTCATGATGTTTGTAACTTCTGACTTAAGTGAAATGAAGTTGGCTTTGGAGAAGTTTTTTATGGAGGTTTCCTTACTGGGGGGTGGGGTGGGATGTGGATGTTAAAGGTGATTTGCTTATGCTCTGACCTGACCAACGAGGGGGTGACCATAGGTGTGGAGCATCAATTTCCCATGTTGGTAATGACCAGGTCTAGGATATTGGAGCCCGTGGTAGGACTATGGATTAGTTGATCCAGGGCATTGGAATTTATGAATTCCAAAAAATGTTGGGCAAAGTTGTTGGTACATGAGTAGTTTTCCCAATTAATGGCAGGGTAGTTGAAATCACCCAGTATTAGGGTGTTTGGTTGTATATTAATATTTTCCAGTATGTTTAGAAAGGGGTAGTGAGAATCTTGGGGTATGGTGGGTGATCTGTAGCAACCTGTAATTTGGATTGCAGTCTTACCTAGTGTTAGTTGCACCTGGAGAATTTCAGACGCATTGTGTTGGTCAACTAACCTGGTGGTGTGAATATCCTTGGTGAATATGGACACGCCTCCACCTTTAGTGTTTCGATCCTGTTTTGGTGGCCGAAAAGTGTGGTAAGAGTTGTAGCCTGTTATTGCAGGGGTGCTCTCTGGAGCCTTGAACCAGGTCTCAGTTACTGCACAGATATCAATGTTCTCCATTTTTAGGAGTGCCTCGAGAGAGTGCATTTTGAGGTTTAGACTTCTAGTATTGAGTAGCATTACCTTCTGATTCTGCATGCTTGTACCTGTTACGGTGGTGGTTTTGTCCTTTGAACTTTGCCTAAAAAGGCGCTATAGGGGTGAAAGAGCCTTTGCCAGTAACCTGAATCCCAGGAGCGACAGGTGCGGGCCATCTCTGGCAAAGCATCATGGTCTGTCAATCATGTCGTCCCAGGCAGACAGATATTGGATCCTCTTTGAATGACACCAGAAGCTTAGCCAATTGTTGAAGTCAATCATTTTGTCCTTATATTGTGGTAACATTCTGGGTGAAGGCAGGATGCTACTCAGGACAAGAGTCATGCCTGCCTGGGCCACATGATCTGAGAGCTCTTCCATGTCTCTTTTCATGTAGTCCAGGGAAGTACATCTCAAGTCATTCACTCCAACATGGACAATGACAGAGTCATATTCGTACTTGTTGTGGAGTGACTTGAGTGCTTGAGTTACGTGGTGGATCCTGGCACCTGACAGGCAGCTCACTGTAATTTTCTCCTTGTTCAGCCTAGTGAGTGGGACATCAGTGTGTCTGACTACAGAGTCACCTATGACTAAAGTGTTAGGTACATTGTCTTGCCTTAGGGGCTGTTGCTGGGTGGCACACTGGTGTTGTGAGCTATGTGACTCTTCGGTTGTGATTGGTGTTTGTTTGCGTTTCAGCTTCGGAGGTCCTTGTTGCTTGGGCAGGTTACAGTTAAGGGCCTCCGCATATGTGGATTTAGTGTTGCTATGTGTGGGTGTTGGTGGTGTGAGTTTAGAAGGGCTATGTGTTGCTTGAGGTGTAGTGTGGGTGTTAACCTTCTCCTCTTGACTGTCTAGCATAATCTTGGGTGGAGAGAGCTTTGCTTCCAGTTTAGCTATGGTAAGTGCATCTCTCAGAGGTTGTAGTATTGGGTGGTAGGAGGAGAGGGTGGTAGTAGGAGAGGGTTGTCTGTGTACATGAGGCAATTGCTGCATGGAGCAGGGATACAGAGCACTGGTTAGGACTCAACCGTACAGCTGAGTCAGTGAGAAGTCTTATTTTGGGGCCTGGACAGACAGGGAAGCCCAGCCCCAGGACTCAGAGTGCTCCCTGTATGCTCTTAAGGGAAATTGTGCTTGGTGCAGACAGCTGCATCTGGAAATGCTATACCTATCCATGTTCCAAGTGAACATCTCTCACTACGGTCAGTAGTGAGGATTGAGGCTCCTTGATTACTGGCCCAGAGGAGGGACATCACATATTGGTGATCAGTGGTGTGGATATTAATTGAAATTCTGTAGCCTGTAGGCAGTTGTCACTGAAGGTGTGTGTACTCTCAGCAGCCACAAGGTAAACATACAGTTTCATTTTCACAACAGTTTAATTTATTTTTTGTTAGCTTAGTTTAGTCAGGTAAAGCAGGCAAAGATGCCAGTAGAGGATTATGGCAAGCTGACAATGGACCAGTTGGCTAAGGTGTGTGAAGCCAAATGACTGTAGCATGCTAACCGGACTAAAAAAGAAATTATTTCAGCCTTAGTCACAGCTGTAGCCTAGACCATCAAAATGGAGGATAACCAGTCTGGTGATGGGGATTTGCAGCCCTCAAGAGCAGGACAGTTCACCTTTTTCTCAGAGGACTTAAAAACCCATCTGGAGTTAAAGGGAAACCTAGTACTAGGAGTGAGGTCAGCAAAGCCAATGCAGGTGGTCTCTCAAGACAAGGTATTGGTTAATGTGTTCCCAGGCAGGCTTCTGCCCCTCAAGCCACATTTCTCAAAGGTCTCTTGAAAAACTAGCTTGAGTCTTCAAAGGGGGTGAGATGTGATGATGTGAGGTATTGCCAGCTATGCCAGGAGAAAGAGGGCAGTGGATGTGTAACACATGCCAGCATAGCTAGCTGGAGTTTTGTAAAGAATTATGTGCCATTTGTATATCAAGTTGATTTATACAGATGCTTGTGTTGAAGAATGTATTTGTAAAGCTTCTTGTGATAAAAATGTACCAAGAGTGAGTCCTGCTGGACAGAAAAAAATGCACCTATATGTCAGACTGTATTTTAACTATTGAAATGACTATATGGTAATGGAGGATACTGAAAGAGAAGAGGTTAATCTGAGTCCTGCTAAATTTGAAAAATAGTCTGAAATTAAATTACCTGATTTAGGCCATAGATCTTTAGATCACTCAGGAAAGTGAGATCAGTTAAGTATTGTTTTCTGTATCTGTGTGAACCTTTCCACCTGTGTTATTTTTAATTTTTCCTGTGGCTACAACTCTGTTGTTTATTGTATATAGATATTTAGTATTTTCATGTTCTTTTATTATTTATTATTAAATATATTTAAACTTTTCACTGTGAATGGTCTTTTAGAGAATATTTTAAACTTTGAGAGTACTTATATTTATTTGGTGACACTGTGGCCATTCCTGAAAGCCTTGCATTTCATTTAAGTACTACCATTTGTATAAGTGTTAATTTTATTGAGTATAATTGTACACCCTGGTAAGAGCCTTTGAGTAGTTGGCTTTGGAGTGTTCTGATGGCAGTATCTACCTTGTAGCCTGGGCAGAGGGAGCATAGATTGCAAATTTGTGCCAGTCTTTCCTAGGTGTGTGTGTATGTGTGTGTGTGTGTGTGTGTGTGTGTGTGTGTGTGTGTGTGTGTGTGTGTGTGTGTGTGTGTGTGTGTGTGTGTGTGTGTGTTTGTGTGCATGTGAAAATCAAATCTGAAAGAGTGTATGTCAGCTACTTGGAGCAGGGACACAGAGCACTGGTTTCAGAGAGAGGCTGGTGGAGGACTTGGCTTGGAACATTTGGCTGAGGATTCAACTCTACAGTTGTGCCTATGGGGAGTCTTATTTGCGGGCTTGGAGAGAGAGAGAGAGAGAGAGAGAAAGAGGGAAACCCAGCCCCAGGACTGAGTGTGCTCCCTGTGTGCTTTGAAGGAAAATTGTGTTTGGTGCAGAGAGCTGCATATGGAAATACTGTGCGTATCTATCTTTGTTCCAAGTGAACGTCCCTCACAAGTGTCAGTGGTGAGGATTGAGGCTCCTTTATTACTGGCCCAGAGGTGGGATGTCACAGGCTGTATAACAAAAGGAAGAAACCCATGGCAAAAAATAGGTGGTGTATGACCCAGCAAGATAAAAGCACTCTCATCAAACTTTAAAAAAATCAAAGGATAACAAAGCCAAGTTTGAGGTAAATTTGGCCTCCCAGCCCAAGGCCAACCACAAGACATTCTTTAGCTATGTCTGCATCTGCTGTTTGCATACAGAGAGGTACCCCAGGAATCTACAGGTCATTGTTAAATGAGCCGCCTATACTGAGCCAGAAGATATAACAAACCTACTGGCTGACAGATTAATTTCTAACTTTCCCACTCTTTCCCTCTCAAACTTCACCTCAGAAAATACCATCAAATACAACTCCCCTTGCTTTCTCTATGGCCAAGAACAGTGCATCAGTTGGGCCCAGACAATATCCCAAGATGTCTTCTAAATTGCATGAAACATAACCTATCAGGACCTCTGGAATTGCTATTTAACTGTAGCCTCCAAACAGGCTTCATGCCTCATGAATGGAAAACAGCAGCATTCTTCTGCACAAAGGTGGGTTATGCACAGACTCTAGAAACTACAAACCAAGACGTCTAACTAGTCTCATATGCAAAGCCATTGAAATAATTATAATGGAAATGATCTATAATTGCATAGGAAATCTCCAAATACTGGAACAAATTCAGATTGGTTTCATCAAGGGCAAGTTATGCTTACTCAGCCTGATGGACTTCTTTAAGAAAGTCAGCAAAGCAATAGATGAGGGCAAAACAGTTCATACTGCTATACTGATCTGGCCAATGCATTGACACAAAACCCCACTCAGGCATTCTTGACAAACTTAAGATGTTAGGTATAAACCCTTATTTCACCCAGTGGATAGCTAGCTGGCTCCCAGACAGGACCCAGGAAGTCAGAATTGGGGGAGTCCACCTCCACAGAGAGGCCAGTAATAAGTAGACTCCCTCAGTGATCAGTGCTGAGACGGCACCTTTTTGACATTTGCTTCTCTGAAGACAATGCCAGTGTCAAGGTCCCCTGGCTGACTAAATTTGCAGATGATTGTAAATTAGCAACAGTCATAGTACCCTCCCCACCAATAAAAAATGTTTTCCAGGAAAGGCTGACACAGGCAAATAACTTGTGTCAAAGCCATGGACTAAAAATTAAATGCCAATAAATGCATAATTGTATCTTTTGGGAAGTCATCCATAGGTTCATAGGTTCATAGGTTTATACTAGGCTATCTGCCTAAGGGCATTATAAGCTAAGCTCCAATTATTTGTAATAACATCTTCCTTATAATAAAAAAAAAACTGTGCTGTTTAGTTTGTCCTCTGTCAGCTGAGAGAGAGACCCAGAGAGAGATGACCTCTGCGATCTCCCCACAGGTCTAGATTTCTCTTGAAACAGAGATGAACAGAGTCAGCAGTCATGGACCGGAGACATTATTCTCTTTTATTCCACAGCATCTGTCTCTGAGTCTCTGCTCTCTATCGTCCTATTTATATCTTATATATATTATTTAGTAAGCAAGCTAATAGTTGTGGTTTTGGTGGATTTTTTTTTTTGTTTTGGAGGAGCATGTCCATTGTGGGGTTGGACATGGCCTTGTATGTCAGGCATGTGTGTGTGTCACCTCTGAGCAGGCGGTATGCGACTGAATAGAGCTGGAGTTTCTTCAATCTGGCAGCATATGACAGATTTTGGAGTCCTTTATCCTTTTGTGAGGAACTTTTGGGGTCTCTCCAATTGCTGCAGATGTCGGGTGAGATACATCCCGAATGGGGCATTGTACTCGATCATTGGTCTGATAAGTGAAGAGTACAGGAACAAACCTCTCACTAGATCTGATGTGAATCCCTTCATGATCAGGTGGAATTAGGTGAATTAGGAAATAACAAGCAAACAAACAACAAGTATATAAACAAAGCTAGATTCAGTAGGCCTGGATCTAGTCTATGCTAGAGCAAACAAGGTGAACCAATTTCAGTAAGATACAGTTCAAATATTCAGGCACTATAAACCTTTAACCAGAAAATTCCCAGCTCAGAAGGGCAGAGTCCAGCCTCTTCTCCCACAAGAGTGCAGTCCACTTCTTCTTAATGTAAAATAACTGGCCTGAAGCCCAAGTGCCTAAACCAGAACTAATACACTTGGACACTGGGCTCTCAATCAGCAGTTCCCAACTTAGAAGGATGAAAGCTACCTCTGTCCTGCCACCACAGCTTGCCACAAACCTTCCTTCCTAAAAACAACTGGTCTGAAGCCCAGTGCAAGTATCCAAAAAAAACTTGAATGATAGCTACAATTTAATTAATCAAGTTACAAGCAGTAATAAATACCATTACTGAATACTTTAGAGAATGTCTGGATTAGTGCTCAAGTTACACAAAACAAAGCTAGATCCAGCAGGCCCGAATCCAGTCTATGCCACAGCAAACAAGGCGCACCAACTTCAGTAAGAAACAGTTCAGATATGCATGCACTATAAGCCTTTAACCAGAAATTCCCAGCTCAGAGGGCAGAGTCCAGCCTCCTCCCTCCCACAAGAGTGAGAGACACCGAACCCTCTTAATAAAAAATAACTGGCGAAGCCCAGCAAGTGCTTAAGCAGAATTAATACACTTTTTTAGAATAACAGACACTGAGCCCTCAATCAGCAGTTCTCAACCTAGAAGGATGTAAGCTACCTGTTCTGCCCACAAGTGCAGACCACATAAACCTCCAACTAAACAACTAACTAACTCGAAGCCAAAAGCAAAGTGTTTAAAACAAAGGCTAAGCAGTATGTAATACAAATGAGTAAAATAAATTGGAGTATTTTAAAAAGATAAGAAAAAAGTAAAAAAGTAGGTAAAAAACACAAGTATTTTTTTTTTTTTTTGATTTTTTTTTCCACCCCTAGTAACTATCATATTGACAACACACTTAAGAGCTGACCCAGTAGTCAGGGATTTGAGGACAAACTTAATTTAGCCTTTGGTCATCACTTGTCTAGAGTAGTGAGAAAATCATTCTACTGTGTGCAACTTATAAGCTAATCAAAGGAAGGACACTAAGCAAACTCAGATCTGTAGTATATAACATTAAGTATCCTGTTTTTTTGCTTATTTTTTCGAGTTATTTATAGCACTTTGTGTACTGTATATTTTTCTAGCTAGTTTCACTGTGTGTGAGGTATTAACTGGAAATTGTCCACTTTCATTAAGCATCTGTTGGGTTGTTTGATTCTGATAACTTGTTTGCAGTTAAAAGCTTTCTCTAGAGGCTCCTTTAGCTGTTTAAAACTTTCATTTAAAGGCTCATTGCTGCATTTCTGCTGTGAGAAACATTTCTGCAGTTGTAGTGTGGATATTTGTAGCATTGTCCATATTCAGGCTTGTGTTTGGGCCTAGTGTTTGTGGAGGCTGTGTGTCTGAGCATATATTCAGGGACATCTTGGTTTAGCCAAAGCTATCAGGCATTTCAGTGAGAGAGAATTGTTTAAGGTCATTGACTGACTGAGGTCACCTGCACTACAGCTTAGACTAAGCACCTCATTGGTTCTTTTGAGCTTTTTTTCTTAGAAGTGGTCTCAGGTTTCAACTTTCTGTTACCTAAGAAGTTATGTTGTGAGTGTTTCTGCCATTTCACACTGAGCTAATCGAAGGAAGGACACTGAGCAAACTCGGCTCTATAATATATAACATTAAGTATCCTGTTTTTTTGCTTATTTTTTCGAGTTATTTATAGTACTTTGTGTACTGTATATTTTTCTAGCTAGTTTCACTGTGTGTGAGGTATTAACTGGAAATTGTCCAACTTTATTAAGCATCTGTTGGGTTGTTTGATTCTGATAACTTGTTTGCAGTTAAAAGCTTTCTCTAGAGGCTCCTTTAGTTGTTTAAATCTTTCATTTAAAGTCTCACTGCTGCTTTTCTGCTGTGAGAAACATTTCTGCAGTTTGTTTCTCACCCTCCCTCCCTATTGGTTTGCTATTCTTATAGTTGGTGGCTTTGCAGTTGCCCGCCCCTACTGTAAATTTGACCTGGGACCCTTCTCCCAGTCTAGTGTCATTACCTCATTCTACCTAATACAGGGAGAACATTTGAGAAGGCCAATCAGCTTAGTTTCTGCTCCTCCTTTCTCTCTTTCCACTTAAAAAATAAATAAATAAATAAATAAATAAAAAATGTCTATGCTTTTTCCTGCCTTTCTTGTGGGTAGTCTAGTCTGGATACAGATTTGCTGTGTCCAGGACTATTTGTGGGCTGCTAAGCCCCCAAGCCTTTATGTGTTGGAGGGAAGCCTTCTAGCTTAATTTTGTTTCTTAGAACTAGCCAGTTTTTTTGTTTCAGCACTTGTCTGTTTCTTTGAGCTCAGCACTTGTTCAGAACTTATTGTAAGCACTAAATAAGCTACAAATTATTACAGCACTCAACTTTCCTCACTGTCTAGAGGAAAACAGTTTCTAGTACTTAACAAATAAGCACTTATCCAGGCATGTCTAAGGGTCAGCTCCAGGTGTTTTCTCCTGTCTACCTGATGAATCTGGGCATCTTGGGGCAATGCAGCAATTGCCTCATGTACACAGATAACCCTCTCCTCCTACCACCCAACACTACAACCTGTGAGAGATGCACTTATATAGCCAGACTGGAAGCAAAGCTCTCTTCACCTAAGACTGGACTAGACAGTCAAGAGGAGAAGGTAAATACTTGCAGCACACCACACTCAGCATATAGTCCCTCAAAACCTACACCACCAAAACACACACATAGAAACACAAAACACACACTTACATTCATGGAGGCTCTCAGTAAAAACCTGCTCAAGCAACAGGGACCTCCAAAGCAAAACACAAGCAACATCCACCCCCCCAACACAACCCAAATGACACATAGCCCACAAACTCAGTGTGCCACTCAACCACAGCCCATAAGGCATAACAACATACCCAACACTCTAGTCATAGGTGACTCTATAGTCAGACACACTGATGTTCCACTCACTAGGCTAAACAAGGAGAAAGTTACTGTCAGCTGCCTGTCGGGTGCCAGGATCTGCCACATAAAGCATGCACTCAGGTCACTCCACAACAAGTACAAGTATGACTCTGTCATTGTCCATGTTGGTATGAATTACCTGAGATGTACCTCCCTGGACTACTTGAAAAGGGACATGGAGGAGCTGTCCAATCTTGTAGCCCGGGCAGGTATGACCCTAGCCCCCTGAGTAGCATCCTGCCATCACTCAGAATGATACCACAGTACAAAAACAAAATGATTGACGTCAACAATTGGCTAAGCTTCTGGTGTCATTCTAAGGGGATCCAGTATCTCTCAGCTTGGGATGACATGATCGACAAACCACAATGCTTTGCCAGAGATGGCCTGCACCTGTCGCCCCTGGGATTCCGGATACTGGCTAAGGCTCTAGCCACCCCTATAGTGCCTTTTTTAGGCAAGGTTCAAATGACAAATTCACCACCGTAACAAGTACAGGCAAGAAGAATCTGAGGGTATTGCTACTCAATGCTAGAAGTCTAAACCTCAAAATGCACTTACTCGAGGCACTCCTTAAAATGGAGAACATCGGCATTTGTACAGTGACAGAGACCTGGTTCAAGGCTCCAGACAGTACCCCTGCATTACCAGGCTATAATTCATACCACACCTTTCGGCCACCTAACCTGGACCGAAACACTAAAGGCGGAGGTGTGTCCATATTCATTAAGGATATCCACACCTCCATGCTAGTTGCTCAGCATAATGCATCCGAGATTATCCAAGTGCAACTAACTCTGGGCAAGACCGCAATCCAAACTGTAGCTTGTTACAGATCCCCCACCATGCCCCAGGATTCTCACTCCTCATTTCTTGATACACTGGAAAATATTAGGGTACAACCTAACACCCTAATAATGGGTGATTTCAACTACACTACCATTAATTGGAAAAACTACTCATGTACCAACTCTTGTGCTCAACATTTTCTGGAATTCATAAATTCCAGTGACTTGGATCAACTTATCCAAACCCCCACCAGGGGCAGCAATATCCTAGACCTGGTTATTACTAATATGGGCAACATCAGAGGTCAATTTCTTGTTGGTCAGATCCGACCACAAGCTAATCACCCTAGACATCCATACCCCCCCCCCCCATTAGGGAAACCACAGTAAAAAAATTCTCCAAAGCCAACTTCACGCTTCTTAAGACAAAAGTGGCAAACTTCATGATACCCATGTTGATGGACAATAGAGGTATGACTGCTGAATCCTACACAAATGCACTTTATAAGCACTTACACGAGTGCATGGATTGTGCAATCCCTAACAGAACCAAGATGCTATCCTCCAAAAAAAAGGAAGCCAATCTGGCAGTCCCCTGACATAAACAAACTCTACAACAAAAGAAAGAAACTGTTGCAAAAAAGAGTAAAATCCCATGATTGCAAAAACTCCCTGGTCAGCCTCAGTAAGAAGCTGAGATCCCTCATAAAATCCTCCAAAGCTAGTTATGAAAACAAAATCACCACTAACTCTAAAGACAACCACAAAGCATTCTATAGCTATGTCAAGAATCTCAATGGCAACACTCAGATCTGCTCTGAGGTACAGCACAATGGCACTAAATATACAGAACCAACTGATATTGCCAACATCCTGGCAGATAGGTTCAGTATTAACTTTATCCCCTGTCATCCCCTAAAGGGCCCATCTCTATACCAGAAGAATGCAAAGTTCCTGTAATCTTGGCTGCACAAGTAAAAAACACACTATCCAAAGCCAAGAACACAGCATCCATGGGACCTGACAACATCCCAGGCTGTGTTTTACATGAACTGCAGAATGCACTGGCACCCCACCTAAGTACCATGTTCAGTCATAGCCCCATCTCAGGCTATGTGCCCACTGAATGGTGCACAGTGATGGTTATCCCACTCCACAAAGGGGGAGCCACAACAGACCCTGGAAACTACCACCCCATTAGCCTAATGAGCCTGGTCTGCAAGGCTATGGAATGTATCATCATGGAACTTATAAACAATGACAATGGTAATCTCCAAACTCAGGACCCCTCCCAATTCGGGTTTGTAAAAGACAGATCATGCCTCCTAAATCTGATAGACTTCTTTGAAGCAGTCACCAAAGCCGTAGATGAGGGTAAGGTGGTTCACACAGCCTATATAGATCTCGCCGAGGCTTTCGACACCATCCCCCACTCTGGAATTATAGATAAACTCACTAAACTAGGTATAAATCCCTATGTCACAAGATGGGTTGCCAAATGGCTCACTGACAGAACCCACACTGTGAAAGTAGCAGACTCCAAATCCAACTTCAGACCAGTGACAAGTGGAGTACCACAGGGTTCAGTCCTGGGTCCTCTCCTGTTTTGTATCTACTTCTCTAAAGTACAGGCTAACAAGGAAGGTCTTTGGCTAATGAAGTTCGCAGATGACTGCAAACTAGGAGCCATAATCAAAACTCCAAAAGATGTGGACATCCTACAAAAGGGCCTTGCTGAGACAGATGCCTGGTGTCAAAGCCATGGCCTCAAGCTCAATACCAAAAAGTGCATCGTCATCCGTTTTGGTAAAAACTCTGTACCCATGAACTACCACATATGCGGTAGTCTACTTAACACTGAAAGTGTGATAAGAGACCTTGGGGCACAGGTGGACAGTAGTCTCTCCTTTGATAATCACATCACCACAGTGGTCAGGAAATCTTTCTACGTGGCACACCTCATCACAAAAGGTTTCTCATCCAGGACAAAAGAGGTCATTGTTCCCCTCTACTTGTCACTCATTAGACCCATTATAGAGTAAAATGCCCCTTTTGGTATGTACCTCACAAGACATCTACAACAACTGGAAAGGCCGCAGAAATACATCACAAAGAGGATTACTGGCCTCAAACAGATGCCCTACGCAGACCGTCTCAAAAAACTGCAGCTTTACTCCGTCGCATATCGCCTACTCAGAGGTGATCTCTGCCTAACACACAAAGCAATGTCAAACCCAAAGCTTTTAGACATGCTCCACTTAAAGAAATCCCAATCCCTCTAGGGACCTAAACCTTGTCACAACAATAAACAGAACATGCTAGAGGGATAGATTCCTGTCCCAGAGACTTCTCATACTCTGGAACAAACTACCTATCTATATCAAACAAAGCTCCTCATTAGCACTCTTCAAGAAAAATCTTGATGATTGGATGGGAGATAGGAAATTCACCCGGGGATCACTTCTGTGGCTCTGCTCGACTGTGGCAGAGGAAAATAATTTTCTTGGGTGGCGAAAGCCAGGGTACCTTTTGGCTAGGATTATATAGGCCCTAGGGCCAATAGCCTAGTCCCTACCTATGAACCTAAAAGGTATGGCATCTAGGTCCAAGGAAGGCATTGTTCCACTGTATTTGGTATTCATCGGACCTATTGTAGAGTACAATGTCTCCTTTGGTAACCAGGCACATCCAACAACTGGAATGTCCACAGAGGTTTCTCACTAAAAGAATGCAGGGGGTAAGTAACATTTCCTTTGCAGACTGCTTCAATACCTTATCCCTGTATTATGTCTTCTACAGGCTGTTGACAGGAGATCTATATCTGTAATACAAGGTATTGTCAGACCCCACCCTGATGAACACCTTGCATATCTTTAAAGGAAACAGCACCAGAATTACCTGTTCTAAAAACTTAAATATTGCTTATGATATAAATAGGACCTGCTGCAGAGACAGGAATATGTCCCAGAAACTACCCCTTGTCTGGAACAGGCTCCTCATACATATGAAGCATAGTTCCTTTCTTACCCAATTCAAATGTAACCTGGACAACTAGATGGGGAACAGGAATTGCATACATAGTTTGGCACATATGTCTCTAGTGGACACAGATAGCCTGTAAATGGTTCATGTCCCAGGCCCCTGCCTGCACTTATCAATGGTACCAGGACCTGTCAGACATTTGGGATGCATCGTTAGGCTTAAAAAGGCCCTTGTGGTCATTAGCCTAGTACACATCTATGAACCTATGAACCTATGATACTGATTTGTGTCACTTTACGACAATCCCATCTTTACCTCCTTCTCCCCATTAACTTACTAGAATTATGTATTGCAAATTCATTTTCCAGTCACCATTCCTGTCACCAAAGGCAATGCATCGGCCATTTTGAAAACATTGTATTTCTATGTGAAAAATATTGCACATATCTAGAGGTTTATTTAGAATCATGTTGATAGTGTGACACCTTGTCCCCAAAAGCAAAACCTCTGAAATGTTTCACCAAAAGCACTTTCAGTGAAAATCTTTAAAATCTTTTTATAGAAGGGGCAAGCCCCTGTAACCCACATGTGGGAGACACCCCCTCAAATTCCAAACATAAATATATGGACTCTAAGACTGAACAACAATGGAGAAAAGGGAATTCTCCACTGCTGGTAAAAGTGCTTTCAGCAAAACATTTTCAATGTAATAGCAGTCACCTAAACTGAAGTCAGTCTATTAACATGATTTTGATTATTCCATCAATGGTTCTTACTACCGATTCATGTTCTTGTATCCCTTTCCTTAGATTACTGCAATGCTCTCTTCCTGGGTTTAAAGGATTGTGATATAGCACAGATGAAAAGAAAGCAAAGTTTTGTGGCGTGGCTGTTGAGCGGGAGCTCTTGTAGCAATAATGCTTCTGTAGGATTTGCACCGGCACTCAGTCACTGTCAGATCAGTCCCTAACATCTTAATATTGAATCATAGAGCTTTACACCTTTACCTGAAAATCTTCCGGGAATGTCAGTGATCTACCATGGTTAAGAAATCCAGGAATAGATAAATAAATAAGCACACGCGCTCATGATTTCAAAAAGCTGCTGGTATATTACTGTCATGTCCTTAACTTGATCAGTGAAAGGCTGTTTTTTTGTTTGTTTGTTTGTTTGTTTGTTTGTTTTTTTTTCAAGTACCTACCTTGAATATTCTGGATGGGTGTCCTTTGTGTATTTGATGCAGGTCCTTTGAATCCTCAGCCATCATTGCTAGGTCTTTAGCTTAGATGTCTCCATTAAAAGGTCTCTAAAGCATGATCTCCTTAAAAAGTCTATTTGAAGCCAGATAGACCTGGAATGTGGTACTCTGCATTTTAATAGTTTTTATAATACTAGACTTTATTTTGCCTGGGCTTTGCACTTTATCTGTGTCTTTATCTTTGTATTTATTTTCTCTGATGCAGAAGCCTGTATGTTTTAGAATCTTAAAATGTTAAGCTGGTTAAGTATTTGCTATAAATAAAAAAATTAAATTAAATTAAATAACATTAAATAAAGTTCTCATTTCATTTTAAACTGTTCAAGTATTTTGAATAGGTTATATTTATTTTACTCCAATTGTCATACTCCATTACTTTAACATTGAAGACAACTTTGTTAAACTTCAGATAAAATGTTGGAATATATATATTAATTATTTGAAACATTAACAGTTATGAAAACATTTGTAAGGGAATCTGACTTCTGTAATACTGGAGGTTTTGTATCATTTCCTCTCCACTATGCATTCTCTTATTATTACAGAAGGTGGTCCAAAACATGAAACAAAGTACTGTTTGTTGAATTAGTGATGTTTTTCTCCCCCTTTTTAACTAAACAACTCAGCAAAGACATGGGAAGACAAGCGGTACTAATTTCATTACTGACAACATGCGAGTAGCATCTACGTACAATTGTTTAATTCATCATGATATGTAACAGCTGTCTAGGCATAGCATTTTTTATTTAATTAATTTGTAGTTAATATAAGCAGTAAATCTCCCTTTAACTTATTTAGAGAGCTATCCCCCAACAACTGTCCACCAACAGCCACTTGCACCTGCCAGATTGTCATGGACTGCACCCCAACCCCTCCCCAAAGACTACAGCAGAATAAATACAGCATCCAGCCATGCAAATGCTTACAAACAAACATGTTTTTTTACTCAGTGTAAAGGGAATTTATTTGTTCTGTTATCCTAGTTATGCTCTGTTGAAAATGGTATCACTTTAATGTGTCTTTTCTGCTTAGCTGGTGCTTAGTATTCTGCTTTGTTGGCTGTTTTAACTAGAATCCAAAATAGCCTCCACTGCACCTTAGACTTTCCCCTACTCTTCCATTTAATTAATGAGCTATACCCTACCCTTGCTAGCAGCCTGCACTTTCTTACTTGCTCTTTCCAGCTACTGCTTTTGTCATTCTCCCTCTTCGCCTGTATAGGCAGTTCTATGTTTGTTTGCTTATTCCATTTCCATGCCATGAGGTTTTCACTTATTAATGAACAAACAATTTCTGCTTTGAACATTAAATGTGGTTAGCTTTAAAAGTAGTTAAGAAAAAGTTATTTTCTATTTTTTCCAAACTTTATTTTTCCTAAATACCTCCGTCTACTGCTTGTGTTACATACCTTAGTGGCTTGTATACTCATAATACACTTCAATCACTTCTTTCGCTTTGATAATTTAATACACTTTTACTGTCCTTTTGATATAACTTTCAGGCTTACAGATATTTTCTTTCACCCACTGTAGGTGTACCACCTTTTCAGCCCACTCCATTCACCTTCGGTATGCTCTGGTACACTCAACTACCCCATACCCTACCCTCTATTCCCACTCACCCTCACTTTATCTAAACTTATACCATTCTATCGCACACCCTCTACAACAAAACAACCAAACAAATTCAACGAGGCATCCAAATAGCCTAACTCCTCAATTTGTATACTCATATCACTGACCCACCTAACTCATTTCTCCCAATCTACTCCAACAAAAATAGCATATAAGTTCCACTCAGCTAAATTTGCTTCCCCTGATCTATGTATGATGGTGATGTTTAGTGTGTTTTTAAAAAGTATTGGGGGATACTAAGAATACTCACCATTGCCATGTCCTACCTCCCTCCCCTTCCCCGTGCACTCTGTTTTCCTCAACTCTATACTCCTAGTTAACAAACACCCACCCATCAAATACAAAATTACATACAGTCTCTACCCATTAGGAACTCAGGTCCTCTTCAGTTACAGTTACAGCTACATCAAAGAGAATGACCAGGCCCATATATCAGTATTAAACATAAGAGATAAATATTAAAAAATGGTACAACTTCTCTCATCAAAATTCCACTCTCCCACTCTTTGGCAACATCAACCCAAACCTCAGACCATCCCGTCAAACCAACAAAACCCCATCTAATGCATTAGCTCCCATTATTACCAACACACAACCCACTAACTCTAACCACAACCTACTATTTAGGCACATAAACATCAAAAACATCTACAACAAAATTCCACATCTCCATGCATGCATTACAGCACACAACCCACACATTCCAATCATCACTGAAACTTGGCTAAAACCAAACACTAAAGATGAATAATTCATTCCCCAGGATATAATATAATAAGAAATGATAGAGTACACAAAAAAGATGGAGAGGTTACAATAGTAAAAACACACTAAACATTGCTAGATACCCACTAAGTCACCCCAATTATCTCAACACAGAAATATCTATTACCCTCCTACACCTGAACAAGCACAAAACTATTTGCATTGTTGCTAAATTTATCTCCCCAGGCAACACATTTCCATTCTTGTAGACCCCCTTACTGGTTTTCCACTAATGTAAATAAAGAAACTATTATACTTGGGGATGTGAATATAGACTATTTACTTGTAAACATTGACTCCCCACTCTATTAACCTATTCCATTTCACCCACTAGAATTAGCAAACACAGCATCAGACCCTCACTACTAGACTGGATCCTTACCACTTCATCCTCAAACATAAACACATTTGGCTGTCTCCTAGACAATATCATTGACCATCTACCTACATTTACTACAGGACAAACTAATCACACCCACAAACATACAGTATTTAAACAAGTACACAGACTCTCCTCTTTTAACAAAGACACCTTTATAAACTACCTCTCCCAATACAACTGGAATACTCTACAGAACCTATCACTAGAAGATGCTGTTACTAGCTCTAGTGAAACATTCGTTAACATGCTAAATGAGTTAGCTCCCATAAGAACAAAAATAAATAAATAAATGCAACCCTGCTCCATGGCTCAACAAAGAAACCAAACAGTTGTGTTCTGTCTATATACCATGCTAAAAAGAGACAAACCATGGATGACATGGTATATAGACAGAACACAACAAAAGTGACAAAGTTTTAGACAACTTAGAAACTAATGTAAATAACAGATCAGACTAGACAAAACTGCATTCTTTCACTCACTTCAAGGTAAATTTCACCAAAATTCCAAGCAATTATGGACAACTATAAAAACCCTACTGTACCCCACTCAAACCACCACCCCATCTCTGAATATAAACAGTGACAAAGATCCCTTAGTCACCCAATTAAACACACACTTCATCCAATCTTTCTTCTCTCTACAAGAGTCTAATCCACCTTCCCATCTCTATGTCCCACCTACAATACTCACAATACCCCACTCATTTCTTTCCACCAAACACCTATCAAAAATTAACTTACAAAACTGAAAACCACTTTACCAGCTACTGACACACTCCTACCCAAGTACCTTCAGTTAGTTGCGATGTCCTGGCATACAACAATTCAATGCTCATAAATAGATCTATCACAGAAATCTATGCACCCTCTATCTGGAAAAAAAAACACATATTATACCACTTCACAGAGATGGATCAGCCACAGTCCTCTCCAACTAATACCCCATTGCAATTACCTCTCCCTTCTCTGTCCAAAATCTTAGAATGATGCACACACTCCAAACTCCTAACCTGTCTCATAAACAACAGACTTCTCTCCCCCACACAACAGAGCTTTCGACCACACCACAGCACTACTTAATTTCTCAGAAGCTATGATTACCAACAGAAGCAATGGTGACCTAATATCCTCCCTGTTCTTCGATGTGTCAATAGCATTTGACACAGTATCCCACCAACTCCTAATCAATGAGCTATCTTTCCTATCGCTGTCTCATTCAGCTCTTACTTTGTTCTGTAGCTATCTCTCCAACAGACAATAGGCCATAAAATGGATTCAGGATCTATCTCCCTTCCTCTGTGTTTTCGTTGATATACCACAAGGGTCAATTATAGGCTAAGTACCTTTCAATATTTTCATAAACAACCTGCACAAAGCCAGCACACCTGCCACCTTAGTAAAAAGTGCTGATGATACCACCATCATCTGCTCAGCCTGACCTCTTGCAGTACTTCAACAAATAACTCAGAACTCCTTCACTTCCATAGAATTATGTCTAAATGCTCTTTAGCTAATCCTAAATGCCAAAAAAAACTGCCTTTTACACCCAGCTCTCTTTCAACAATCTTTACACCCTTTAATATTACTTAAACAAACATCATCACCATTGAAACTGTAACAAATACCAAACTACTTGAAGTCATAATAGACTATAAACTAAAATTTGACATGAATATCACCCAGGCCATCATGAAAACTCATCAAACACTGGGGTCCTTCTACTGAAACAAACTCTACTTCACAAATTCATTACAAAAATCTTTAGCATAATCCTACCTTCTCCCCTCACTTCTCCATGAATCACCCATATTAACCAACAATAAAGCTACCCTACTAAATAAATTAAATTCAGCTTTAACAAAATAGCCAGTTTTGCAGCTAATGCAACCTACCATCCACACCACTGTTTAACACTATAGAAGAGGGTTCTTATTACATGAACGAACTTTTCAAAATTTGAATGTCATATGGTCGACACCATATAATCGAGCTTTGAAAATTTTGAAGGTTAAATGTAACAGCGCCATATGGTGCAGAATGGGAGAATTTCCCTTTTCTGCACTGAAGTGCGATCTCAGAGTTGGTATATTTAAGTAGAGGGTGTGGGGGTGCAGGGGGGCTTACCCCCCTGCTCGGAGCGTTAAAGTAAGTTTTATTTTTTTTTTTTATGTTTTATTATATATTTGAAGTTTCAAACTTCGATCATATGTTGTCGAACATATGGGATTCGAAGTTTTGAAACTTTGAATATATAATATAGACCCTATAGAAGATCGAATGGCTAGGATTATCCAATCACCTTACAGTCACTCAACTTCAAATTACTCACAAACTGATAAAGAGACCACACACATACCCTTCTGTACGAAACATTCTCAAGCACTACTCCCCACCATGTTGCCTTCACTTAAATAATCAGAGCCTACTAATAACTTCCAAATCCTGTAATACAGCTGAACACTCAATATACTAACCCTGTGTCACTAGCCATTAGAACCCACTGTCTGTCCCACTAAGACAGGACAGCTGTGCATCTAGCTTTAAGCATAAGCTAAAACAGCCCTAGACTCCTCATGACTCTGCTCTTGTTCTCACCCTGACTGACTTGCTTTCTCTCCTTCTCTCTCAGATCATGAGGTCACCAGCAACCCCTAACTTTCCAGCTCCCCCACCTTATCCTGTAAATATAAATAAATCCTACCTGTGTTCATAACTGCATACTGTTTTTCATCGCTCCTTTGTAAATGAAATTTGTATATTGCTGTACATGTAAATGCAACCTGTTTATTATTGTTTAACACCCCTACAGAAATCATATTGTATTAACCTCTGTCTTGATTCTGTTATTCACTGGATGATTCTAAAACTCCATTTCTATGTTAAGAAACTGATTTTTTTTCTCTGCAAATTCTTTGTAATTTTTTGTCACTTTAATGGAGTATTTCTCCCAGGACATCTGCTGAAAATGGGCCTAAGTGCCTAGTTAGACCATCCCATTAAAAAGGGCAATACAAATAAATAAATAAACAGTGCAAATATTATATGCAGAAAAAGGTGTAGTATTTTTGTTATGCTACACTGCTCTCTGATGATAAACTGAAGCTTTGTGTGGTAAGAAATATTTCTCCCACAGTAGGATGCATTATTTTGTGATGGTAGTATAGTCCAAGAGACTGAATAAAAGAAGCTCCTAGAGGGTGAAAAATATGTTGTCAACACACTGTGGGCCGGATTTGCGAAGGCTTGCATGGAGTCTGAGAGTAGTGTAAGACGGCAGACAGCCAATATGTCTGCCGAGCGATCCAGCAATAGCCAGCATGGGCGTGCATGAGAGCTTCTAAAGCTACTCTTGCACAGACACTGTTATGGTATGCAAATTACCTCATTTCCTGCTGAAAGCTATGCAAATGAGGAAAATTTGTGATCCAGGAAACACTAACCTGTCCGTGTAAGAGTAGTGCTATTTGGTAATGGAGTACCGTTCTGCAAATAGCTAAACGGAGCTATGACAGCTCCAAATAAAGGATGCATCTAGTTGAGGAAGCATGCCAATGGCCAAATATAAGGCCATTGGCATTTGCAAATGTTGTAAATCCTTAAAATCCATTTTTTCCCCGATCGCCGATGTTTAAGCGCAGTGCCACGCAAACATGTGGCGCATTAAATAAAATGAAAAAAATTGAAAAATAGCCAAAAGTGGGCATTTTCACTAAAAAGCTTGTTCGGCCATGCAGGTGAATGGCAGGTTGAAAACAACATGGCCACTGAGTAGTGGTTGCTAAAGGGGGGAAGCTCAGTGTGAGAGATGTAACCAAGCATTAGTAGGCAATCCTATGCAAATGAGGATAAGGATAGTGAATCCTAATTTTCCCCGGCATGTGAGCCATGTCCCTAGAGTGTAAGTGTAGGAGTAGGGGAGTAGTAGAGTAGAAGATAGGTGACAACATGAGGGGGTATGTAAGCTTATTGGAGCACAGTGGCTTGTGTTTGCCCTGAGTTGCTCAGGATTGCAAGAGGTGTGTCTACAGTTGTTCTAGCTGAAAATAAGAAGCCAAAGGTGTACGCCGTGGATATATCTTAAATTTCTTGCAAATGGGCACTCAGCATGTGCACGCATGTGCGCATGTGTGCTCGTGTTTGTGCTTGTTTGCGCGGTGCTGCCCTGGGAAGAAGCAGAAAGGGGAAAAGGAAGGAAAAGAAGTAGTAGGAAGTTAACCAAGGAGAACTAGCAGAGCTGCCAGGTGAAATATATCAGAATCAGCCAATTACACAGGCAGTAGATTAGCCAAGCCCAGCCCAGCACTTTAAACTCTGCAAACAGCAGTCTACCCTGTTTTTTCCCAAGAACTCTGCAACACTGCAGTATACAAAAAGTGAAAACTTAAAAAGCGTAAGTCAGACAAAATGTTAGGGGCTGCTATTGCTATCATAAACCAACATGTGCAAGATGTTGAGGGTGGTGATGTTGTGAATGCAGCTGAGTAACCCACAGTGAGGAGACGGAGAAGAGTGTACAGACCCAGGGTAACCTACCAGGGGCTACATGAGCTGGAGATAGTGGAGCTCTATAAAGTGGACAGAGACCTCCTGCAGCAAATTGTTGAGCTGTGCCAGCCACACCTCACACACAGAACCAACAGAGGGGAGCCCATCCCAGTGGATACCAAGGTATGTGTTAGCCTACGAATACTAGCTACAGGTACATTCCAGAGACCAACTGGTGATTTGATGGGGGTTTCACAGGCATCAGCATCCAGGGTACTACACCAGTTCCTGGATGCTATGTCAACCCATGTCAGTGAGCATGTATATTTCCCCAATTCCCATGAGGCATTGGCCAGCAATATGCATATTTTCCACCAAATAGCAGAATACCCTGAGGTAGTGGGTGCAATAGACTGCACGCATATACACATCAAAGCACCAGCCGGTAAGCATGGTAGGGTCTACATCAACCGCAAGGGCTTCCCCTCCATCAACTGCCAGGTCATGTGCGATGCCCAGGGCATAATAATGAATGTGTGTGCTGGCTGCCCTGGAAGCTATCACGATTCCCACATCTGGCATCTGATGTAGCTGTACCAGAGATTTGCCAATGGGGACATCCCTGATGGTCACCTAGTGGGGGATGCTGGATACGCACTGGCGCCGTGGCTGATGACACCCATCAGAAATGCACACACACCCGAACAAGACCTCCATAATGAGGCACACGCACAAACAAGAAACATTATTGAGCATGTGTTTGGGATGCTCAAGTCATGGTTCCGGTGCCTGGACACATCTGGTGGAGCCTTGCAGTACTAACCAACTACATGTACCCAAATTGTCATGGTATGTGCCATGCTACACAATATGATCCTGCAAAAACAGCTGCAGCAGGAACAAAATGGGGCAGGGTCAAACAGCCCCCCACCATTGCCAAGGCCTGCACAGGCACAGCGTGACTCAGAGGAGGAACAACCTGAGCCTGCCCCAGTAGGCAGAAAGAGGCGTGCCCAGTATGCCTTGGCCTTGGCAAAGAGGCAACGCATCGCACATACACTGACTCAGTAGGAACCCTGGAAATGATACCTCTCTCTGACTCGCACATACAATAAAAGGGATGCCTAACTTGACACTACCTGTTTTCAAACATGTATAGGGAGTGTACTATGTGCATCCAACATAGGCAGCCCTGCAGCACCAACTAAGGCATGATTGCCCTATTTTAAGCAATGTAAAGCAGTGCTAAGCACATTTTACCACTATTTAGCATATTTAAATACAATTGAGCAGAGCTGCGCACAGCGCTAACTAGAGCAACGTTGGGCAACATTGAGCAATGTTGAGCAATGTTGGGCAAAGTCGGGCAAGGTTGGACAAAGTTGAGCAAAGTCAGGTAAACACGCTCACACCTGCTTTACTGTTCCTTATGCAGTCTGGTCTGCCCAGCAGGAAAATAAAAAGCAGTGACATGGCTCAAACTCAGGATACTGTGCACTATAGTCACAGTACTGAACCACTAAGCCATGACAGTATTTCACTGGCACAGACACAGCAGGACAATTGTACACTAAAGCAAACACAAACAAATGCTGTATCATGCCCTCTGAAGAGGCATATGAGTAACTTCCCCCCAGGCCTATGCAGACAGATAACAGCAGGCCATGCAGTATGATGTGAGTTGGGTAGGCTATGAAGTCACAAACTAAAATACGTGAAATTGGAAGCTAAGATTTGTAGTACAGTAGTATGCCTCAAGCCAGTACGATAGGCAACAGTACAGACTGAAACAGAGTACCTGACATAGCAGTGCAGGCCTAGCAAATGTGTATAAGTGTAAGGTGAACCCCTCATCCTATGTACACCCACAGTAACAATCAGGTGTGCCCCCCAAGGTAGAAATATACAAATAATAGCTGTCCCCCGTATGTAGAAATGTTGATAAGTCTATCCAATGTGACTCATGGAAGCCCTGCAGGCACAGCGTGCTTCCTGTCGATGTACAACACAAAGGTGAGCCCTGAAGTAAAAACCAACTTAATTTTTCACACACATATAGTATATATGTCCATACTGGGCATGCTCACACACAAACAAATTTAGCAAATTTCAGTCAGCAACATACTGAAAGGTCATACTGGGCATGCTCACACACTTCAACAAATGTAGCAAATTTCAGTCAGCAACATACTGAAAGGTCTTACAGGGCATGCTCACACACAAATAAACGCAGCAAATGTCAGTCAACAACATACTGAAAGATCATACTGGACATGCTCACACACTTAGACCATGTCTGAGTACAGCAGTGGGCGACACATATCTGGCAGTTGCAGTTCTTACCCCAGAAACTTGTCACTATTCACCAATCCTGACTTGCGCACACAGTTATATGAAAACAGACCCATATAATATATTGGACTCCTGTCATAATCAAACTATGTACTACAAGTACTTAAGTTGTTCAAAGAAAGTGAAAATTCAAAGAAGATCAATATATCTCTGATCAGTATCATCAATAAACAATGAGCACTCCTAACATTATCCAATCCATGTACTGGCAAAAATATTGTCAAAGAGTCCATACAGTACCATGAAGCTTTCTTTCGCTATGTCATAAATATCAATGTAAACTCATATATGTTCTGAGTCAGTGCAAACTGTAAATGAATACATGTACATGACTGACATTGCCAACATCTTGTCAGACAGGTTCATACATATTTACCCCCCTCTCACTGACAAAAGGGCCCATTATCATACCTGGAGATTGTGAAAACCCAGAAATCACATGTACAATGGTTAAACAGCTCTTTTCAAACCTAAAAACATGGCGTCTATGGGATGACATGGTTTCCCTAGCTCTGTCATATGTGAACTCCAAAACAAACAGACCCTGCACCTGAACAGTCTGTTGAGACTCACCCTCTGTACAGGATATGAAACTGTTGAATGGGTTACAGCAACATTTGGCACACGCCACAAGTGATGGTGCACAACAGACCATGGGAACTATTGTCTTATAAGCCTATTAAGCCTGATCTGCAATGCCATGGAGTCCATCATGATGGAACTCATAAACAGAGCTATTGGGAGCCTACAAACACCCAACCCTACCCATTTTGATTTGGTCAGAGGTTGATCATGGTTCCCAAACCTGCTAGACTGTTTTCAAGGCAGTCACCCAGGACATACATCAATGAAATGAGCTACACACTTCCCACATAGACCTTGAAAAGCCCTTTTCCAATATCCCAGACACATGTCATATCCACAAAATCAACAACCTGTGCATAAATATGTATGTCATTTGATGGATTGCCAACTGGGGCACAGATAGATCCCACAAGGTAAGAATTGTGGTCTCCTGTTCAAGCTGGTAAAAACTGCTGTCCACCATGGCTCAGTGCTGGGACCTCTCCTGTCTGGTGTATACTTTTCAGAAATACAGTCAAATACACAAAGGCTATGTTTAGCAAAGTTTGTGGATGACTGCAAAAAAGTTGTCATAATCGATGTTTTGGACAACAGAGACATCCTTAAAAAGGGTCTCAGTCAGACATATGTGGTGTCAAAATTATGGCCTCGAGCTACAGTCATACAAATACCACATAAGTGCCAACACCCCAAATATGGAGGTGATAATAAGGGATCTATGGACACATGTGGATAGTCATCTCTACTTCCAGAAACACATTCACAAAGTGGTTAGAAAATCATGCTATGTGTTCCCACAAACTGCCAAGGTCTTTGCATGTAGGTCAAAGGAGGTTCCCTCTACTCATCAGTCATCAGACCCGTCAGAGAGTACCACAACACACTTGCGATTAATCTAACTAGGCACCTTCAGCAGCTAGAAAGACAACTGAAGTACCTCAACAAGAGGATTACTGGCCTCAAACAGTTGCCCTATGCAACAAGACTGAATTTAACTCAGTCTGTACTCTGCTGCATACTGTCTACTCAGGAGATCTCTGCCCAACAGACAGGTCCATGTCCAATGCAGAACTGATGTACATGTGCTATCTGAAGTAAACCCAAGCTTACTGTACCACATGCTGTAGGGATATCATCATCACAGCATTAAATAGAACATGTTGGAGGGATACATTACTAACTCACAGACTTCCCTTGCTTTGGAACAGGCTCCCAACCGACATTAAGCCGAGTCCCTCACTGACACTCTTCCAGAGGAGCCTTGATGAGTGTATGTGAAAATGAACTGTCACACCATGGATCACTTCATCAGCTCTACTACACAGAGGCCTAGGGAACTAACTCCATGGGTGGTGATAACTGCACACTCTAGCCATACTAATATATGCCTTCAGGCAGATAGCCTATTACCTACCTATGTACCTATATATATATATATATATATATATATATATATATATATATATATATAGATAGATATATGTAGGGGGAACACAGTATAATAAGCCAAAGATGGATGGGCAGAGATGTGTGTAAGAGGGTGACCATGACAGGGAGCCATCCAGGACTATCCCACCCAGCACACATCCCAATGGCATGAAAGACATGAGGTGCACATCTCTCCCACTGTACATAACAGCCATCAGTATCTGTAAGCAATACAATGTATGTGGTCCATGTGCCTGCTGTACAACATGACTGTACAATGAAGTACACATCTACTATCTGTAGACATGTACCTGTCACATAGGTTCATAGGTATGTAGTAGACTATCTACACGAAGGCATATATCAGCCTACGCAAGTTGTGCAGCTTTCACCACACCATTGGGTAGTCTACCAAGGCCTAGTTCTAATACCTAGTATCCTAAACCCCTTTCTAGTGGGGCTGCTGATGTGATGCCTGGTATGAATTGTCTGTTTCCCATCCACTCATCAAGGTTCCAGTTGAAGAGTGTCAGCAAGGGGTTCTGTCTGATGTACATTGGGACTCTGTTCCACAGTAAGGAAAGTGTCTGGGATGGTACTCTATCCCACCAGCATGTTGTATTCATCGTTGTGATGAGGTTCATATCCCTGGAATGTGTAGGGTGACTCAATGTTGTTATCTCTAGATGGAGCATGTTCAACAGTTATGTGTTGGACATGGCTCTGTATGTTAGGTAGAGTGTGCCTCTGAGTAGGCGGTACACAACGAAGAACAGATTTAGTTTTACCAGTTGTGTTGCATAACACAACTGTTTGAGGCCAGTAATCCTCTTGGTGAGGTACCTATGTGGTCTCTACAGCTGCTGGATATGCTAAGTCGAGTACATGCAAAATGGTGCACTGTACTCAATGATGGGTCTGATGACGTAAGAGTAGAGTGCCAACACTACCTCTTTGGATCCTGATGCAAACCCTTTGTTGATTAGGTGGGCCACATAGGATCTCCCAATCACTTTGGCAACATGGTTGTCAAAGGAATGATGACTATCTACTTGTGTCCCCAGATCCCTTATCACCTTGTCATTTTTAAGGGGGTAACACCTATGTGGTAGTTTGTGGGTATTTTGTTTTCAACAAGGAGGATCACTATTCATTCCTCCACAGTGAGCTTGAGGTCATGATTCTGACACCACACAACTGTCTCATAAAGTCCCTTCTGGAGAATATGTCTGTCTTCCGGGGAATCTGTTATGGCAAACACTTTACAGTTCCCAGCAAACTTAGTCAACCACAACCCTCCTGTTTTGGCATGTACATTTAAGAAGTCTATACCAAACAGGAGGGACCCCAGGACTGAACCCTAGGGGACACCAGTTGTTACCGGTGTAGAGTCTGACATGTAGCCAGCAACTCTTAATATATGGGATCTATCTGTGAGCCAGTTTGCAATCCATCTTGTGATGTATGGATTCATGGCCAGGTTGGTGAGTTCATCTATGATACCTGACTGGGGAATGGTGTCAAAAGCCTTAGTGAGGTATAGGTAGGCTGTGTTGAGCTCATTTCAATCATCTGTAGCCTGGGTAGCAGTCAAAGAAATCCTCCCAGTTCAGGAGGCGTGGTCTGCATTTGACGAAGCCAAACTGGGTGTGCTCAACTGTGTGAAGATTTCCAATCTCTGTATTGTTGACTTCCATTATGATTGGCTCCATTGTCTTGCAGAACACACTCGTCAGGCTCATAGAGCATGAATGCCAAAGGGTTTTTTGTGGCCCCACCCCTGTGGAGTGTGAAGAACATTGCTGTGCAACATTCTATGGGTACATATCCTGTAGAGAGCATGTAGAGAGAGGTGTAGGTTTCCTTGATGAATATGGATACATCCTCACCCTATGTGCTATGATTCAGGTTCTGATGCTGGAAGGTATGGAATGAGTAGTATCCTGGTAGTGCTGGTGTGCTGTCTGGAGCCTTGAACTAGGTTTCTGTTACTGCACAGATATCAATATTCTCCATAATGAGAAGTGCCTCGAGTGTGTGCATCTGGAGGCTGAAACTTCTGGCAATTAGTAGCACTTAGTTCACTTTGTAGTTATTTGTGTTGGTTACGGGGTTTGGTTTGTCCTGTGTGAGTGGTGTTCCACACCTGAAGTCAGCGCCTCATTGGTCCCATCTGACCATAAGCTAATCACCCTACATATCCACATTCTGGACCCACACCCCCATTAAGGAAACCATGTTAAAAAATGTCTCCAAAGCCAACTTCATGCTTCTTAAGACAGAAGTGCTGAACTGCAGGACACCCATGCAGATGGACAATACAGTTACAACTACTGAATCCTTCCCAATTGCACTTTACAAGCACTTACATGACTGCATGCATCGTGCTATCCCAAACAGAACCAAGACGCTATCCTCCAAGAAAAGGAAGCCAATCTGGTGTTCCCCTGCCATAAACAAACTGCACAACAGAAGGAAGAAACTGTTGCAAAAGAGGGTAAAATCCCATGAATGGAGGAGCTCCACAGTCAACATCAGTAAGAAGCTGTGATCCCTGATAAAATCCTCCAAAGCTAGTTATGGAAACAAAATCGACACTGATTCTAAAGACAACCACAAAGCATTCTATAGCTATGTCAAGAATCTCAATGGCAACACTCAGATCTGCTCTGAGTTACAGCACAATGGCACTAAATATACAGACCCAACTCTTATTTCCAACATCCTGGCAGATAGGCTAACTTTACCCCCCTCTCACCCATGAAAGAGCACATCTCTATAACAGAAGACTGTCATCACGGCTGCACAGGTACAAAATGCTCTCCAAAGCCAGGAAAACAGCATCCATGGGACCAGATAACTTCCCAGGCTGTATTCTACACAAACTACAGAACAAACAGACACCACACCGACGTACCATGTTCAGTCATAGCCTCACCTCAGGCTTTGTGCCTGCTGAATGGTGCACAGCAATGAGGGGAGACACCACGGACCCCAGGAACTAGCTCCCCATTAGCCTGATGAGCCCTGCTCTGCAAGGCCATGGAATGTATCATCATATAACTTATAAAAAAAGACATTGGTAATCTCCAAACTCTGGACCACAACCATGTTGGGTTTGTAAAATGCAGATCATGTCTCCTAAACCTGATAGACATCATTGAAGCAGTCACCAGAACCATAGACAAGGGTAAGGTGGTTCACACAGCCTATGTAGATCTTGCCACGGCTTTCAACACCATCCCTCACTCTGGAATTATAGATAAACCCACTAAACTAGGTATAAATTGCTATTGTCACAAGATGGGTTGCCAACTGGCTCACTGACAGAACACACAATGTGAAAGTAGCAGACTCCAAATACGACTTTGCACCAGTGACATGTGCAGTACCACAGGGTTCGGTCCTGGGTCCTATCCTGTTTGGTATCTACTTCCCTGAAGTAAACTTTAACATGGAAGGTCTGTGGCTAATGAAGTTTCCAGATGACTGCAAACTAGGAGCGATAGTTGAAACTACTAAAGATGTGGACATCCTACAAAAGGGCCTCACTGAGACAGATGCCTGGTGTCAAAGCCATGACCTCAATCTCAATGCCAAAAAGTGCATTGTCATCCCCTTTGGTAAAAACTCTGTAGCCATGAACTACAGCATAGGTGGTAGTATATTTAACACTGAAAGTGTGATAAGAGACCTTGGGTCACAGGTGGACAGTGGACACACCTGTGATAATCACATCTCCACAGTAGTCAGGAAATCATTCTACATGGCACACCTCATCATAAAAGGTGTCTCATGCAGAATAGAAGAGGACATTGTTCCCCTCTACTCATCACTCACTAGATCTATAATAGAGTACAACACCCCTTTTGCTATGTACCTCACAAGACATCTACAACAACTGGAAAGCATGCAGAAATACCTCACAAAGAGCATTAGTGGCCTGAAATACATGCCATACACAGACTGTCTCAAAATGCTCTAGCTGTACTCTCTCGCATATCGCCTACTCAGAGGTGATCTCTGCCTAACATACAAAGCTATGCCAAACACAGAGCTGTTGGACATGCTCCACGTAAAACACTCACAATCCCTGTGATCTTCAGCCCCAAAACCCAGAGTGAAATACAAACAGAAGGGGTGTATCCATTTACCTTATGGATACCCACACCTTCAGGTAAGTGGCACAGCATGAGGCCTTGGAGACCATACAAGTGCAACTAACATTGGGCAAAACTGCTTATCAGATTGTAGCCTGCTACATATCACCTACTTTGTCTCAGAAACCTCACTCAGTATTCCTGAGAACAGTGGAAAATATAAAGATCCTACCAAACACCATTATATGAGGAGATTACAACTACCCAAACATTGACTGGGAGAATTACTCATGGACAACATCCTTTGCCCAATGCTTCCTAGAGTTTAAAAACTCAAACGCCCTGGAACAGCTGGTCAACACGCCCACTAGAGGTGACAACATACTGGACCTGATCATCACCAACATGGGGTACCAGTGTTCCACAACAGAGATAAACCCCTCGCTGGTAATATCAGATCATAAAGTAATCACAGTGGACATCCACATCACCCCCCCCCCAGTCAAGGAAACCACTATGAAGAAATTTTCAAAAGCAAACTGCACACTTCCCAAGACCAAAGTGGAAAGTTCCAAAGCCCCCTTGCTATAGGATAATGCTACACAATCTGCAGAATCATTTACAAGTGCATCCTATGAGCATCTACAGGGATGCATGGATCAAGACATCTCAAATAAAACCAAGACACACGCCTCTAAAAATAAGAAACCAATCTGGTGGTCGTGTCTCATAAATAAGATATACAACAGAAGGAGGAAACGAACACATGACAGAGCAAACTTCACAAAAGGAAAGGCATCACTGATCATTATTAGGAAGAAACAATGATCACTCATAAAATAATCCAAGGCCAGTTTTTAAAGATAAATTGCCAAGGAATGTAAGAATAGCAACCACAAAGCCTTCATTAGCTATACCAAACATTTAGGTGGAAACTCTCAAATATGCTGTCAGCTACTGCAAAATGGTAAAAAATACACTGAACCAACTGACATTGCCCACATCCTGGCAGACATGTTCAGTGCAACCCCCCCATCGCCCCCAAAAGGGCCTGTGTCCATCCCAGAAGAATGCAGAGCCCCGGACTTCATGGACATGCAGGTAAAACAGCCCTCTCCAAAGCTAAGAACACAGCATCAATGGGACTGGATGGTGTCCAAGGCTGCATCTTACACTAGCCCCAAAAGGAACTACACCCTCACCTACATTCACTGTCCAGACTCAACCTTACCACAGGCTATGTACCCAAAGAATGGCATACAGCAACAGTCATCCAGCTCCACAAAGGTGGTGCCACAACAGACCCTGGAAGCTATTGCCCTATAGGCCTACTCAGCCTGGTCTGCAAAGCCATGGAGCAAATTATCATGGAACCCATAAACAGAGATATTGGGAACCTCCAGACACTGGACTCTACCCAACTTGGCTTTGTTAAAGGCAGATCATGCCTCCTAAACCTAGTTGACTTCTTTGAAACAGTTACCAAGGACACAGATGGAGGTGAAAATAGTCCACACAGCCTACCTGGACCTCACTAAGGCCTTTGACAGCATTCCCCACTTTGGCATCATGGACAAGCTTACCAGCTTGAACATCAACACCTATGTCACAGGATGGGTGGCCAACTGGCTCACAGATCAAACACACATGTTCAGAGTTGCGGGTGCCATGTCCGACTCTAAACCAGTCACAAATGGCATCCCACAGGTCTTGGTCCTGAGACCCCACCTGTTCAGTAGATACTGTTCAGAGGTACAGGCAAGCATGGGAGGAGTATGGCTGAACAAGTTTGCAGATGACTGCTAACTGTGGTCCATAATTGACTCTATGGCTGACACAGACATCCTCCAGAAGGGTCTTACAGAGACAGATACCTGGTGTCAAAACAATGCCCTCAAGTAGAATGCCAAAAAATGCATAGTCATCCCCTTTGGATAAAACAAAGTGCACACAAATTACCACATAGGTGGTAATCCAGTATGTACGGAGAATGTAATTATGGACCTGGGGACCCAGGTAGATAGTAAACTCTCCTTTGATGATCACATTGCCAAAGTGTTGAGAAATTCCTTCTATGTAGCCTCCCCTAATGTCACCTAATGTAACCCACTTTGTGTGATGATGTCACCATCATACAAATATACCTGTGGAAAGGAGAGCTTCCAGTAATGTGTATAGCGCGTTGTGTGAATGTGTACTGCTGTTGTATTGCAAAGTAGTTAGATAGGGGTTTGAATCCTGCAGTTGCCAACTGTATGAGTGTGTGTGTCTTCTTAGAGAAGAGCAACCTTTTTGAAGACTACTGAAACACCTTAAAAGTGGTATACTCATCTTTGTCAAGTTTGATGATGTCACCGTCCTACAAATATACCTGTGGAATGGAAAACTTCCTATAATGTGTATAGCGTGTTGTGTTAATGCGTGCTCCTCTAGTATCATAAAGAAATTAGGTAGGGGCTTGAATCCTGCACTTAGTAACTCTATGAGAGTGTGTGTGTGCCTCTTTGGAGAGGCGCAACCTTTTTGAAGACTACTGAAATACCTTAAAAGTGGTATACTCATTTGTCAAGACTGATGATGTTACCATCCTACAAATATACCTGTGGAATAAAAAGCTTCCAGTAATGTTTATAGCACGTCATGTTAATGTGTACTCCTCTAGTATCATAAAGTAATTAGGTGTTTGAATCCTGCACTTGCCAACTGTAGGAGAGTGTGTGTGTCTCCTTGGAGAAGAGCAGCCTTTTTGAAGACTACTGAAACACCTTAAAAGTGGTATACTCATTTGTCAAGACTGATGATGTCACCATCCTACAAATATACCTGTGGAATAAAGAGCTTCCAGTAATGTGTATAGTTTGTTGTGTTAATGCGTACTCCTCTAGTATCATAAAGTAGTTAGGTAAGGGTTTGAATCCTGCACTTGGTGATTTGTGTATGTGTGTAACACTGTTGGTCAATGTGATGTGGGTTTTGCTTTTGCTAGTGTATGACATATCACAATGACAACATTATGTGCATTACACGTCAGGCAGCTGTGTGGCAAATACATATACATACATGTGACCTCAATTATTTCATAGGTAGGAACCCTGCTTTCTCCATGAACACATCTGTTATCTTTGCAGAGTGTGCTGCCACTTTCCAGACCTTAGGTCACATCTGTATGCTTGTGACAAGCCTAGCCATTGCAGTGATCCCTGGCCAACATCATCCATTTCACATACACTCATTACAGTTTCTATTGATTAGTGTGAGTGAGGGTTTATGCCTGAGATATATTTGAAACCTGTTCAAAAGTAGCAAAGTCTGTCAAAGATGGCTATTTATTATAGGTGTGCAACAACCTTTATGGTTTATGGATATGCATGCAGACCCCTTATTGCTTATGTGAGTCACAGAGGGATTTCCAAAACCCTTGTGAAATGTGATTATCAAAGGAGAGATAAAGTAACACATGGCTCTATGTATACATTAACATTTAGGGGCTACTACCTATGTGGTACTCTGGGGATACTATGTTTTGTAAAAGTGGATGACTATGCTTTATTTGACTTATAGCTTTACAGCATGGGTTTGACACCAGGTATCTGTCTGTATGATACCCTTTTGGAGGATGTGTGTGTCATCTGGAGAATGCATTGCCAAATATGGCCAGACATATCCCTACTGTGTTGGCTTGTACCTAAGAAAGCTATATGCCAAACAGGAGTGGTCCCAGGACTGAATGCAGGTGAATACCACTGGTTACTGGCATAGAATAGTACTTGAAGGCTGCAAATGTTACTGTGTGTCCTACATCTGTGTGTCAGTTGTCAAGACATCATCTAACAATTGTTTATGGTCAGGTTGCTGAGGTTATGTATACTACCAGAATGCAAACCAATGACAGATAGTAACAGTATCACCCACAGCACAGTGTCAAACCATGTCATACACACACGTGTACTCAAGTTCCAAAATGTGTGTAGTACAACGCATACTGGCCATCAAAAGAAACTATGGAGTGTTAACACTGTCTAATACAGGGCATGTCACCCTGCCCATGTGTCCAATATGCACGTACATGCAGACAGTGCACATCAACCATGTTCACAAATGTACACCTGCAAATCTGTGCTGCACACATCCCACACTTACTGTCCACTCTCTAACACATGCTGACAAAACTACACACATCAGCCAAGTGGCACATGGGCAGACAATACACAATTGGAATAAAGGAATAAACACTGGTGTAAACAATACTACATTGATAATTATAGCTTTAATGCATCATGCCTGCTCAGCTACACCTTCAAGAATATCATTACACTTTACTGCTGACAACATGCCAACATTACTATTCTGTTATAAAGTCACCCTGTGCATTAGCACCATGTTAGGCTGTTCCTGCATCAATGTTACAGATGACAGGAGGTAGCACAGGTTTCATCATATGCACAGGGTATGTTGTTGGTTTGCCAGAGGCCTACATTGAGCCATACAATCGACATGTGTGTGTGTGTGTGTGTGTGAATGTGTGTGTGAGGGCCAAGAGTACTGTTATGGGCCAATGTGGATGTAATGTGTGCGGGTATGTGTTTGCCCTAGTTGTCTGGTTTATGTGTGTGTGTCTGCATGCACACAGTTCCACCATGTGGCTGACATATATGGGGATTTATGGGACAGCTACAGACTGTACCTGGCAGGCTTTACAGATCACTGTCTCTGGCCACAGATATGGGACCTGTGCCTGGCAGGGGTGCTACACACAGTATCAGGTATTAATCCAGACTGGGTACTATCCTCAGAGGGTGACATATGTACACTGGATCCAGGTCCCTGCTGGGACTGGCCAGAGCCACGTGCACGTGGTCTTCTAGGATGGTCTATGAACAGCCCACCCCCAACATTGCTGGGGCTGGTACTGGCGCTACAGGAGTGGCTATGACTTGATGGACATCCACGGTGACTGCCAGCTGATGATGTTGCTGGGATACATTGACATCGACGTCTCAGCTGTCCTGCAGTGTCCTAACACATGGACATGACATTGTGGAGGACATCTAATGTCTCACCCCAACGTCTATCAATGACCTCAGTGTAATTATGGATGGCACCTGCTAGGTCACAGATACTGTCATGTAAAGAGGTGTTATGAGCCCTCTGTGCCCTTAGTCCCTGTCTGGTGTACCGCTCCATACATGCCTGTGCCTCCATGACAGCCTGGAACATGAGTGTGGTTGTAAGAGTTGTGGCACGTCTGCCAGGGGCATGATGTCCAGCAGTGCTCTGATGAGAACCCCTGGACATCTGCCTATGTGGTACCATTCCAGACATCTGGCTATGGCTGCTGTGTCCTGATGCATTTAACATAGATACCACACTGTCCTGGCCATTGCCAAGTGTACACTGTCCCTCTGCTAAGGGCATTGGTGATGATGGATGCACAGGCAGTATGACTGTGTGCATGGATGGGGTGGAGACTTGTGTACTGTCAATTGGTGGCCCAACAACAGACCCTGACAAACATGCCTGTGCCTCAACACACCTATCATCATTATCACTATTTGTGTCAGTGACATCAGGTTCCCTGCTGCACTGAACCAGCCCAACCTCAGCACCTGTGATAGTAAAACAGGAAACATACTTTAAGACCTGTACATGATGTCAGAACACATAAACACATGAACACATGAACACATGCACACATGCACACATGAACACATGAACACATGCACACATGCACACAAATACACTCCTCACTAAAGCAAACACACACACACACACACACACACACACACACACACACACACACACACACACACCACCAGCAATCTCAGAACATACTCAATAGCAGTTGATAGTGGGATACAGTATCACAAGCCAAACAGTCATATCACACATGTCAGCATGCAGGACATGTGTTGCTCAACAGCATGCAGTGCGAGTGTAGACAGTCCTTGTTACTAACAGTTTACATGGCTTTGATGCATGTGTTTTGTTGTTCGGTGACTGGCCTCCCCCTGGAACGCAATGTATACATGGACACAACATTGCTGTGCAAGTATTAAAAACTCTTTAATGTACTGTGCACCATCACTCACAGGTTTACATACCATGGATGGATGTGTATCTGTGTGTCACATAGATATCCAATTCTGATTAGAGCCTCTGTGTCTTTAGCAAATAATTGTGGACACAGTTTTAGCTCATGCATGATGTGTATACACACAAGATCAGTAGTGCATATATAACTGATGGAATACCACTGGTCCACATAGCCAATGTCCAGTAGTTATGGTGAGTGTAGATCATATTATGGACATGCCAGTGTCATCCATGACATGGCATGCTAAAACACAACTGCATATTTAAACATCATGCATACCCAATGTGTGTCATATGACCTAGCCACTCAATAGCATTACAAGACATATATGTGTCCATTGTGCAAATGGTGATTGGTATGCATATAGTTTATAGGTGCATATGTTTGCACACACACAATATTGAGATGTATAGCAATGAAAGCTATGTGTAGTACTGTGGTTACAATAACTGGATGGGGTGTAGTACCATAAGCCATCATCATGAAGCATCATGTGGTCACTCAAGGCTACAGATGTGTCCCAAACCAGCACCTATCATGCTGTACCAGAACTGCACTACCATGGCTACATTCACCATTTCACAGCCAGTTGTTACATGGGTTTGTAAGGAGGCCAATAAGGAGCATTGCCTAACATGAATGTGTTGTGTGTTGCAGTGTTTCACTGCCCCATGATAGGCCTCTACCCCTCAGGTATATTATGTGTGCTGTGTGGATGACATTTGGGATACTGGAGTGTGACTTTACAGAGGGTCTGTGAATACTTCATGTGTAGCATGTTAACATGTTCTGTGTATGACATACTTGTGTATGTTGTGTGCATGCATACTGACTCTGCCTATCCAATGGTCACTACAGTGTAGCCACATTTGTTCGAGATGGTCTGTGTATCGCATGTGTTTGAGGCAGCTAATTACATTACTGAGATGTGCATAGTCTCACAGCAAACATGCACAACATGCATTATGCGTAGGTGTGTTACGTGTTTACATAGCTTACACCTTAACTATGACATGAACTTTTTATTTGCAATAATTTATGTAGAACACACTCCCCAGCACATGTCCGCTGCCTTGCTGTCACACCAGAGGGACCTACATGGATATGAGACAGTTTGTCAGTGACGACAACTGTGGCATTGCTACTGTGGGTTTGCAATCTTACAGTAGTACAACAGTTTACATTCACAGGCCTACAAATTATGTTCCAAATGATCAGTATTGCACAACAGGCTCCACATCTTCTAATTACACAGTACACATTTCACATATGCATGATCTACCAATAGAGGTAACAGTAGTCTACAGATATGCCATGTTATCTGCACGCTCCATGTGTTCCTGCTGGGTGGCTCCAACCTCCATCAAGGTAAATGTCTGTTGTTGTTGTTGTTGTTGTTGTTGAACAGATGCCACCAGGCTCAGGAGCAGCTCCTCCACTTTGGTGAGGGGGAGATGGATGTTAACCCCACCACCTATTGCAAGCTGTTGTCTACGGACATCAGAAGCACACTGCCAGACATGTCTAAGTAAATCACTGCAGTGATGGCGTACCTGCTCATATGTCCTGTTATGCATGCCTATGTCATTTACCCTCCAGACAACATCTTGCCACAGTGCAGTACGCTCATGCTGGTCATGGCTGGTTCTTAAGAATAGTAGGCTGTAGTGCTGAATCAGACAGCTGATAATAATGTCATCCTCAGCACTACTGTAGCTAGGATTACGATGGTGGGCCATGATCCCTGGAAGACAAAAAAAAAATATGTCTGAGCAAGTCATATGGCACACTTAACATTATACAGTACAGATATCACTGAACTACCATATATAGCAACTTATTAGCTGACTGAGATTAAACACTTTCAATACCACTTAACAGTGCTCACCCCACAACTGCTTGAAAGTGCCTGTCACGCTCTATATAATAAACCATGTTCTGCACAGCAACAAAATAAAATCACTATATACGAATATACAACAGTACATGGCACACTCTATGCGACACAATGCACCACCTAGCCACAGAAGGTATAGATCAAGCGAATGCATAAAGAAATATGTCATCCTTCGCAATGTCTGTAAGGTCCAGTTACAGTATTACCATTATACCACACAACTTGTTGATGGCAAACCCGTGGCCAAAATATGTGCACAGTTGTGAATATAAGTGGCATACTGCTGTAGTAAACTATAAATGTTGTTAGATACACAGTTATATCTTGTAACACACATATGACAGAGAACATGTTACAGGCATATCAGACATAATTACAAGACACAAAGGTATGGCAACCCAGATAAGCTTTACATGTGTACCATACAGTACTGTGTGTCAGTACTTACAAAACCTTAAGCCTGAGGAATGTAATCTGTGAGGACTACAGGGACCACACAAAACAGTGGTTCCAAGCAATGTGGACATGCACCATACCTTGCTGTTTAGGCCTAAAGCTTCAAGTAGTACTACAGTTCATACAGGATTTGGATTCAACATCAGTGCCAATCAATAAGCATACATGTAGTGCTTTAGCCTCCAGTGACACACCTCAGTTAAACCAAGGGACTACATCAGACTGCATGCCATAGTGCTTTATCTGCCTAGCAACAGCATACACAGCTTTTGCTGGGATCAAAGCAAGGACACATAATACCATGACAGAAACCGTTTCCCACTAAGCTATCCCACAAATACACATCTTTGACACATTCACCAACACATTGACCATCACACTCAGTCAACTTTACACAGAATCTATTGCAACAAGTAGATGTTGGTGTGTATGACTATATATGACTCTCTCTCTCTCCCTATATATATATATATATATATATATATATATATATATATATATATATATATATATACATACATACATATACACATCCATTGGTGTACATACACATATACATATAGGCACATATACAGTCCACCTTTCATGGTGGGAATATCAATTATACAAAGGATGTGAGGTATACAGTAATGTAATAATATCGCACAGTCTTGTGAGAAATACATTGAATGTGTTCTCAGCCCAGGTAGCTTTAGCAGGCCTCACTGGCTGCAACATTGCAAACTGAACAAAACACACACAGTGTTTAACCACCACATGTCATATACCAGCACTGTATGCTGTATTGTTTGTCACACACTAAAACCTACATACAAATATGCACATAACAACCTTCACCAACATATATATGTCTGCCCTTCACAAACAGTTGCAATATGTCCCTTGCTCTATGCACATATACAGATGTTAATATATATGACACATATATATCTCTCCGTATGTGTGTGCCATACACACACAAGGTCCACACTGTTGTAAGTCCCTGGACCTCACAGCTGAACTGTTGGGCCTTGCTGAAACATGAACAGGTGTCACATGTGAACACACAGTAACATTAGAGGGGGTATATATAGTTACAAATGCTGGATTAGCATACTAGCCTGGTACAGCAGTTGCCAATGATAAGCTAAACTTTAATATGACTATCATGCATGTGTTACTCTGTCACAACCATGTTTATATAAATGTTTCTGATAATCCCCCATATAGCCATTGTCCACACTACTGTACAGAACACAGATAACATGGATCAGATGTTTGACATTTAATGCTGAGCTACATATTTCACAGTTATGTCCCACTGCACACAGCTACACACTGAATTGTCCATGGCAGTAGTTAAGCAGGACATCTGTGCATAGATACGTACTGCTGCCACATATGAATGGTTCATATTATGTAGAGTACTCTTCAAAAACATCTACTACATACCAGTAAATACTCAGGTAGGCATAGCCCTTTCAGCTTTCCAAAATGGGGATCATGCTTGTTTGCTGTGGACATTGTTGTTTAAGTCAGAAGGTTGGTATAGTTCTTATATCTGAAGCCAGGGGTTAGCCAGTGATTTGAATGTTGTACTCAGACCTGAATGTTGCTGCTTCCAGTACACACTTGTCAATGTAGAATTGCACTCACCCCTCCAAATGCTAATACAAGATACATGGGAGTATGTACTTTCTTTTCTAATTATACAATTAACTGCCATACAAAAGTAGTTATTGAGATGTATTCTTTTGGCACATGAACTGTTTGTGAATTGCTGTACTGTGCATATTAATTTATTCACTTCTGAACAGTTTGTGCTTTTTTAGTGTTAACATTAGCACAGGCTACTCAAGAAAACTGGATAAATTTCAGTACTGAGTATGCCTACCTACATCCTTGGTAGACCCTGAACACACAGGTATATTGTACATTTGGGTAGGGGCGCAGAAGTACAGAGAGCATTATGTATTATTTTTTTATCTTGCCCGACTTAAAGGGTTGCTGTGTACCTATTAGTTTATCAAGGCAAGTAGTCTGTCTGCGTAGCTCCCAACTGTGGACCTATCCACATGGTAGCCAGAGGTTAGCCTGTTATTCTTTGTCGGTGCACCACACCGGTCTTTTCAGCACTGGAACAATGGCATTGTCACAGTTGGTTGCTACCAGTACATGGCTACATCCTTTGGTATTTCAGTGTTGTACTCCTACATAAGGGTATGCTTCTGGAACTCCTTCCAAAGCTATTTTCATAGTGTGCAACAGCAGAAAAGCTGATATGCCTGTGTGTTTCTGCCTCTGCCAGGCCCCTCAAACACTCAGGTACATATTTGAACAGACTCAGGGAAAAGTACGTAAAAGTGAGGTACACCTTTAAAATATTAGATACATTAAGTTGAGACTTTGAGAGAAACAGAGCATATGGATTAATACACCTTTTCTGAAGTACAGGCAGTGTCTAACTCTTACTTATTGTCATTATTCATTAAGTGTAATTCCCCACCTTTCTGCCTAACATCAGCACTTTTCAGAGGGATTCAGAGGGACACAGCTAAAATTTGTTTCAAAATCAGGGACATCCCTGAAAATTATTCACAGTTGGGAAGTATGGCCTCTGCCCTAATCAGATATGCCAGTGTTTGTCCTGCTATGATACTGTGTGGGGGTTGTAAAGTACTACTGTAACATTATTTCCTGCTAGAATGGCTGGTTCTCTTATCACAGTCATGTAATGCAGTTCCACGACAACTGCTGGTAAAGATCCAGAAAACAAGATTTGTGTTATGGCATTCCTATTTTTCCTTTACATTCACTCATTCTGATGCATGATATATTGATTTCAACACCAACTTGCTGTGTCGCTTAGTGGTACTTCATGCAGTCTAGTGTGTACAAGGTCCGTGTTTCGAGACTGAAAGAGGTGTTTTATTTTGTTACTGAGCAGAACAAGGGCCCTGACATATAGAGTGACTAAGGCACTTTTAAGCAGTTGTAAGTGGGTTTGCGTGGGTTTACACGATGCTTAGCAATGCTTAGCTAAGCGAACACAAGCGCACACAGGCACACACTCGTGCAAACCCGCTAACTACTGCTTAAAAGTGTTTACTCACGCTAACCCCCGTGCTCATTTCTTTGAAAGAAAAGAAAATGGGGAGATAGGAAAGTGGTGAAAAAGAGGCACAAAGAGGGAAAGACAGTAGGGAAAACAGCAGCTCAGGATGTGCAGGACGGGTGTAGGGAAGGTCCATAGCTGCCCATTTCTTTAACAGCAACAGCTGTGTATATGCAATAAATTTGGATGGAAATATGAAGCCTTCAACCCCTGTGAGAGGGGTGAGGACAACAAAGTATGTTGTACTGCCAATTAAATATCAGTTTATGTGTCCAGCGGACATGTGTGCAAAATGGGCAGCTATATATGGGGCGTAATTTTTTTTTTGGGGAGCAGATTGCCCTTTTTTTTTTTCAGGTGAGAGTGGAATGTGGGGTAGAGGAAGTAGGTATATTTGAGGAGGTAGGTTGGAGAGGTAAACAGAAAAGACAAACAAGATGCATACAGGGGCTGAATATGACACATGTGGTGGGTGAACACCATTGACGGGGAAGGATGTTTGGAAATCACAAGCCCATGAGCCCACAGATGGCAACAGTGGAACTGAGATCCCCACCCATGTGCAGTCACCACTGCACCTTCACAGCCCAGAGGGTGGCTGTGCTGGGGGCTGCATAGGAGGGGCAGGCTCACCAGTGAGTCGCGCCACTCGTGCCTCAAGATGGCATAGAGGATCAGTGACAGAACACTCAGTCTCCCTATGCACTACAGCCCAGACCGTTCGGAGGGTGATAGGTGGCCCTCCTCCACCCACACTTGCATGGGGATGATGAGCCCCATCCCCTGCAGCGCTTCCACGTGAAGGTGGCACAGAGCCAACGGAGGGGGAGGTCTCAGGCTGGGCACCAGACCTGCTGGTGCCAGGTGCCATTGCCAGCTGAGGTGGGACAGGTGGGTCAGCTGGGACCAGCCTTCCCATATGTTCTATGTTTAGGAGGATTTAATGAAAATATGGGTTAGTAACAGTCAACAGCATTCCCAATTAGTTACAACAGCATGCAGAAGTATTCCCATTAACCCAACATACCAGAGTTCCAACAGTTGAACAGCAAGCATGACACATGCATATATAGAACAACAGTGGATATTACAACAGCATGCTGGTTTAATTGATGGCAACAGGCCACCAATATTGTGGTATTTGAACAGGGCACATGCATCAAAATAAATGCAGATATTTATAAACCAATAGGACATATGTCCCAACAAATGTTTTGAGATTAGACATACCCATTGAGGTGTGGAATTGCATTTTTATGCACATACAGTAGGGTGGAAAATGATAGCTCCATTAACAACTTATATATCCTTCTATTTTACACTACATTCCTATTAACTGCAGTTATATGTCCCCTACATGTATTATTACACTACCCAATTGTCCTTAAATTGTGAAATGGGTTTTGCTAGATCTTTATATACATGGGCTGTATCTGACATACAAACTGTCCAGGATGCAGATGTTACTGCTACATATTTTGTGAGTTGCTCAGACACACTACTGCTGAGATGGTACACTGACAGCTCTACTTTCCTATACTTATCTAGATATGTTTAGGTGAGTCTGCTCTTCACTTTTTCCCTTAGAACTGCTCTATCTCTCACTTTAAACACCATATTCTCATTCTAAGGCCCTTCACTGGTCCAATTAATTAATCCTACAAGTTAGCACTATTAAACCATAAGCACTACTTACTCTTATACTCTCTACGATTACCCTGTCCTCTATTGGTCCGTCTTAAATTCAGTTTCCCTATTACTCTAGCATGTCCAAAGGTCAGTCAGTGGTTTCCTCTCCAGTCCAGCTGGTGAATCAGGGAATTTTGAGGCAATGCTACAACTGTCTCATGTACACGGACAACCCTCTCCTCCTCCAAACAGGTTCAAATATATGTGAGAGATGCAACTATTTAGCCAAACTGGAGGCTGAGCTCTCTCATCTCAAAACTGGTGTAACCAGTCAGGAGGAGAAGATAACCTCACACAACACAATTCCAGTATCACATAGTCCCACCACATCAGCGAACCAAACATATAAATACACAAAAACATACTCGGAGGCTCTAAATGAAAATCTACCCAAGCAACAGAGACCTCCAAAGCAGACATCCAAGCAAACGCTACCTCAAAGCGAAACACACACAACACATAACCCACAAAGTCAGTGTGCCAAGCAGCCACAGCCCTTAAGGCTGAATAACACACCTGATACTCTTGTTATAGGTGACTCTATTGTCAGACACACTGACGTCCCACTCACCAGGCTGAATAAAGAGAAGGTCACAGTGAGCTGCCTGTCAGATGCTAGGATCCAACACGTAACGCAAGCACTCAGGTCACTCCAAAGCAAATACAAATATGACTCAGTCATTGTACATGCTGGTGTGAATGACCTGAGACGTACCTCCCTGGACTACATGAAAAGAGACATAGAGGAACTCTCTGATCATGTAGCCCAGGCTGGTATGACCCTGACCTTGAGCAGCATCTTACCCTCTCCTAGAATGATGCCACAGTACAAAGACAAAATGATCGATTTTAACAATTGGCTAAAATTTTTGTGTCATTCAAAGAGGATCTAGTGTCTGTCAGCCTGGGATGACATGCTCGACAAGCCACTTTGCTTCGCTAGGGACGGCTTGCACCTGTCACCACTGGGCTTTCGGATATTGGCAAAGGCTCTTGCCACCCCCATAGTGCCTTTTTAGGCAAGGCTCAAAAGTCAAACCCACCCCCATAGACAGCACAAGGAACTAGAAACTAAGGGTAATGCTGCTAAACGCCAGAAGTCTTAACCTCAAGATGCACGCACTCGAAGCTCTCCTCAGTATGGAGAACATCGATATCTGTGTAGTGACAAAAACCTGGTTAAAGGCTCCAGAGAGCACCCCAGCACTACCAGGCTATACCTCATATCATGCTTTTCGGCCCCAAAACCTGGACCGAACCACAAAAGGAGGGGGAGTTTCCATATTTATCAAGGATATCCACACCTCCAGGTTAGTGGCATTGCACGAAGTATCGGAGACCATCCATGTGCAACTAACAGTGGGCAAGACTGCTTTTCAGTTTACAGCATCCTACAGACCACCCTCTCAAAGTCAGGAATCCCATTCAGCTTTCCTGAAAACATTGGAGAACATGAAGATCTCTCCGAACACCATTATATTGGGTGACTTCAACTACCCAAACATTGACTGGAAGCACTACTCAAGCCCCAGCACCTTAGCCCAAAGATTCCTGGAAATTATAAACTCAAATGCTATGGAACAACTAGTCACCACTCCCACAAGAGGGGACAACATACTAGACCTGATCATTACCAACATGGGGACTCTATACTCCACACCAGAAGTATATCCCTCATTGGTAAGATCAGACCATAAATTAATTTCACTGGATGTCCACTTCCCGACCCCACCCCCAGCCTAGAAAACCACAGTGAAAAACTTCTCAAAAGCAAACTTCTCCCTTCTCAAAACCGAAGTGGAATCCTTCAAGGCCCCAGGGCCAGTGGAAACTACAGCCCAAACTGCAGAATCCTATATAAATGCATTCTACGGACATCTCCAGGAATGCATGGGTCATGCTATCCCAAACAAAACCAAGACCCAATCATCCAAAGGCAGGCGTCCAGTCTGGTGGACCCCTGCCATAAATAAACTGTACAACAGAAGGAGGAAGCTACTACATGATTGAGCAAAATCCCTAATAGGGAAGGCATCTCTGATCAGTACTAGCAAAAAATTACGATCCCTCATAAAATCCTACAAGGCCAGCTTCGAGAGAAAAATTGCACAGGACATCAAAGACAATCATAAGGCTTTTTTCAGTTATGTTAGAAACCTGGGATGCAACTCCCAGACTTGTTCTGAGTTGATTCTAAATGACAAAAAATACACTGAACCCACAGACATCGCCAATATCCTGGCAGACTGGTTCAGTGCAAACTCCACCCCCCCCTCCCAAAAGAGCAAGTATCTTTCCCGGCAGAGGGCTGCCTCCCAAACATCTCAGATGCTCAGGTGAAGGCTGCCCTCTTCAAAGCAAAAAACACTGCTTCCATGGGACCAGATGGTGTCCCAGGTTGCGTCCTACATGAACTACAAGAAGAACTAATCCCTCAAATAAAACAGCTATACAATCTCAGCCTCACTACAGGATATGTGCCCACAGAATGGCGTACAGCAACAGTGGTCCCACTCCACAAAGATGGAGCCTCTACAGACCCTGGAAACTATCGCCCCATAAGCCTGACTAGCTTAGTCTGCAAGGCTATGGAGAGGATCATCATGGAGCTCATAAACAAAGACATTGGGGACCTACAGACACTAGATCCTACACAGTTCGGCTTTGTCAAGGGCAGATCCTGCCTTTTGAACCTGGTTGACTTCTTTGAAACAGTCACCAAAGCCATAGATGAAGGGAAGGTAGTCCACACAGCCTATCTGGACCTTGCAAAGGCATTTGACACAATACCCCACTCGGGCATCATAGATAAGCTATCCAGCTTAAATATAAACCCCTATGTCACAAGATGGGTCGCAAACTGGCTCAAAGACAGAACCCACAGAGTGAGAGTTGCTGGAGCCATGTCAGACTCGAAACCGGTCACAAGTGGCATCCCGCAGGGTTCTGTCCTGGGACCACTCTTGTTCGGTACATACTTTTCCAAGGTACAGGCAAACGTGGGAGGACTATGGCTCACCAAGTTCGCAGACGACTTCAAACTGGATGCCATAATCAACTCTCCAGCTGACACAAACATCCTTCAAAAAGGTCTCACAGAGACAGATAACTGGTGCCAGTGCCATGATTTAAAGCTAAATGCCAAAAAATGTATAGTCATACCCTTTGGCAAAAACAATGTGCCCACAAATTACCACATAGGTGGAAACCCATTAAGTACAGAGAAAGTTATTAGGGACCTGGGGACCCAAGTTGATAGCAATCTCTCCTTTGAAAACCACATTGCC